>NC_057806.1:207130888-207366101 GCF_018294505.1 Triticum aestivum
CAACATTTGAATGTACATAGTACGAGACTTAATATCGATGTTTCAATTCGGTGTACATTGTAATATTTGAACCGAGGAGCAGGCATACGGGTAATTATTTCGAATTCGTGCCATACTAAGTTTCGAAAAGTTGACATTGACTCAGTTTGTTGTGCTATTTTCTAGGTCATATGTTTGAATCCATCCAAAAGTTTTCTCACTACCATGGTGTTCATCATATACATATGCATTTGTATTAAAAAAGTAGCATGGATACAATGAAATGCGAAATCCACGTTAGAATTGGAGATCGCTACGTGACACACACTCTAATTCAAATAACTAACTACGTGACACACACTCTAATTCAAATAACTAATTATGTGAGACACACTCTAATCCACGTTAGCGTGGGTACTGTTTTAATTTTTTTCAAATAACTCATCATTAATTAATTTATAGTACTCCCTCTGTTCACTTTTATAAGACCTTGAAGACATTTCAGACAATGTGCAAAACAATTCATTTTAAGTTGTTTGAAATGACTTACAAAAATGAACGGATGGAGTATCTCGTTTCGAATGACTAATTATTGCAAGGAAAACATGGGGTAATACATACGGATTCGTTTGCAAATGAAAGAAGATTCGTTTGCATTCTCAAATGTAGGTGCACCAGGCAAACCAGGGTCTTGTCGTTGTGGACGCTATTTCGGTGCCTTAAAGGCAACTTCCTTTGCATCACTGACATGTGGGCCAGCCACCTGTTGGGCCCATATGTCATGGACACAAAGGCAGGTGCCTTAAGGCACCGAAGCATAGTCCTGTCGGGGTGGTCGCCTGTGTCGGACGGACGCGTAGCACCCAGCCACCCACCCCCCGCCCCCAAAAAAAGGACGACAACAATATAAGTTCACGCTTCCACGTTTTGGATTGAAATATCTGGCGGCCCCAATTCCAGCCCTGCAAAATCTCTCTTCTCCACCGTCCCCTTTCGTGCCCAGATTGCTCAAATCCTTAATTCGCCGCCAACCCTTGAATCGCCCCCCGTCTCATCTCTTTCCCCACCGTTCCCCACCTCTGTGCCAGATGACAACGCCGAAGACGATGGTCGCGCTTCACCACCGCACCGGAGTTACCTCATCTACGCCCTCGTCCACCGCACCGGGTGGTCCACCAACAACGTCGGCCGCCTCAATCGATGTGCCTCACAGACACCGAGTTCCACTGCATCAGGTGCGCTTCACCGACGCCGTCTCCCAGCTCACCGGGGCTACTTCACCGAGCACATCATCGCACCTCCGCCCCTGAGGCCATTGGGGCTTCACCAACGGTCTCGTCCACCGCATTGTAGCGCTCCACTGCCGCTCAAGATCTTCATCCGTGCGCGGCTAGCCAACGCCAGTGCATCACCTTCAACGGCTCTGAAGTGACCCGCACTCTAGCTAGGCGAGCATGCCCAAACGCCGGCCCAAACTAGATATCCACACATCACTCCCTTGTGCGATGTTCCAACAATGTTTGGATATCCTTTCACTGCTCTCTTAGCTTACACACCTATGCAACTCTGACCTTAACTCTTATTTCTTCTGTAGATATCATCTGAAACAAGAAAATCCATATTTTAGCGAAGCATGACGGCGCTACGGGATCTGGTACACATCTTGCACACCCGTATAACCTTGTAAGTATCTGTCCTCCGGTACAACATCAAGGTCGATTCCTCTTATTTGATCAACCATTCGCCGTGTCAAAAATGCAGAGGGGGATGCAAGGAGCACAAGGCCTGCACATCCAAGCAAGTGGTAACATGGACTTGTACATGGAACATCCCAAGAGCAAGCAGAGCTGCAGTGAGCCTGTAAAAGGAGCTAGCGTAAGTCCCTGCATTTCATTTAATTCGTACTGGCATTCATGTATGATTTGTGTGCAGTGGCTGATCCACGAATTCAAGTTACCAGGGGCGAACATTTAACTTAAAAAATACGAAGGCACTTGCACTCTGGAAATCAACATAACTTGAGAAATGTGAAGCTACATGCACTTTGAAAACCAGCTAATGATCCAAAGTAGTTCAGATTATAAACACTAAATGATGCAAGCACCAAAAAACACAAAATGCAACATGGTGTACAAGGACTACAAACATGGTATGTACCTGCTTGAATTATTCGTTCTTTGGCTGAAAATATCGAAGTGTAATTGCACGTATAACCAATGCGCAAACTGCATATCAATATATCTATCCTGCACAAGTATGCCAATAGTTTCAAACAACAGATTAGAAAAGTATTTATGCTATGTTGTCATGATACGGGGACTTTCTGGTAGATGGCCTCAACGTTTCCTCAAGCTATGAAAATGCACAATAATTTGCTTGTCATCAATGCCTGCAAATCTCTGTCTCTCTCAACATAGTAGATCATCATTAGACACTAAATCCTTAATGAGCTTGCAAAATGCTTGCATTAGATCCCTCATTATACACTATATGTTCATCACCAGGAGCATGTAAAATGTTTGCATCAAATCCTTCATTAGCAGTCTGTTCATTAGACACTTCAGGCTCAAGAACAACATGAGCTTGTATGTTTGCACCGGAAACTTGATTAGATACATCAGATTAAGTCAGTTCAGTATTGATTGGGGGAGTTATAAAATAAGTAGAAATTGGTTTCATTTTCTCCTAGATTCCCTACATACAAGCAGTTTTACAACACCGTCAGGTTTAACTATTGGCCAGAAATTGAAGAGTTGAATTAGATATAATCAGGGATGTGATGTACCTGCTCGTTGCGCATGCTACTCTTTCAATTAGCGACTGTCCGTTTGCGCAAGCTCGATGCCATGCCCGTGCTGCCGCCGCTGCCTCCCACGCAGGCTACACCCAGGTTGGATCTTCATCTTCTTGTCCTTCCATTCACTTGAAGCCCGGTGACCGCCCTCCAACGAGCGCGCGAGGAAGTGCTGTGTCGGTCTGTCCAGCGGCGGCTAGGTTAGGAGCGAACCAGACTGGAGGCTGGAGTGAATGAATTGGGATTTTTCCTGCTGTCGATCGATATGGGAGGCGCTCGTTTGGGCCGCGAGCCTGCTATAGGGCCTGCCTTGCACTTATGTTATTGGCCCATCCAAATTGAAACATTTTTCTTCATTTTTTACATTGCCTGCTTGTGCGTTGGGACGAACAAAACTAGCGTGGGCCAACCTGGACGACTCAAACTAGGTGCACACTTTCCAGCCACCTGAGGCGGCCGCCCATACCAGCCCCTATGGTGGCGTCGCCCCTTTTTGCATGTATGATTGGATAGTGAAAAATATTCCATGGCGCTTTTGATTTACCCACAAAATGGTTGAATTGCTTGTTTCTATGAACTGAGTTCGCCAATAATGTGAAGGATGCCAGTCTTTTCATCCTATTGTAGATTGCTTAGATCTCGATATGCCAAAAGTAATCGCACGAAATATACAGTAAAAGCTAGTGTGATGTGTTTGGCTACAACTAGTGTGACTATAAGTCCTCATATAACATATCAAGGACGCACCATCTTACCAGATTAACCATTCGACTTACCCATGCAGTGTGGGAAGAAAGAAGTATTGGGACTGCGTATCCAAGCAATTGATGCCATGGACTCCTTCGTACAACCATGTTAGTGAAAAAGAAGTTGCAGTGTGCATGTACAAAGAACTAGCATAAGTTCAGTTACCTGCTTCTCGGAATTTTAGTTAGCCACTTATTGCAAAATTGTTCACTTACATTGCTTGGATTAATTTAGTTTTCTACTTATTACATAATGGCACAGCCTGTTAATCATATTGTAGACTGCGCCTATCTATGTGTTTGATACTTACTGTTAAGAATTACCTGTTTGCCTTAACTTAAATATCTACTTGTTTGTTTAACTACTTTGCTCCTGCAACAGCGGGTTACAATGATGTTAATAACTACTTTTCAGCATCCAATTGAAACTCTTTAATTCCTTGTTTGTTTAACTGGTTTGCTGTTATAACTCTCAGTTGAGATGTTTTGCTAACTTCAACTTTTCTGAATCCCATGGGAACTTTAATGGCAAAACAGGTTAGCCCAAGATCAAAGAGTGAGGTCCCCATGGACGTTCCATCATCCCATGGCAGTGGCACTGGCCCAATCGTGCATTATGAATTGCCAACTGCTGATGCTCTAGAGTCTAAACTAGTGGTAGAAAGAGATTCTGCATCTCCACTTAGAGATGAAGTTGACATGTTGAGGAAGCAAACAGCACAATCACAAGCAGTACTCAAGACAACCATTAAATATTTGGTGGATTTCAAAAAGAAGCAAGCTGAGACTGACCAGATTGTTAAGGTCCTGAAGGAAAAAAGGAAATTAAATTCCTACTTGGTAAATCATACGTGAAATGTTCTTTCCATAGTTGAATAACCTTTGTGTTGTCTGTTCATGTAATCAATCAAACCATTTGTTTTAGAGATCATGTAATAATTGTTTTTTTGTTTTTTGTTTGTAATTTTATTTGAGCACAAGTTTGTATTAGTTGATAAGACTCGGAGACATTTCATTTGGACTGCTGTGCCAGACCTACAAATATGCCAATCGGGCTGAATGTGCATTCAGCAATACTAGTATAGATGGACCATAAGTGGCACGCATCGGAAAGGGCCAAGATGCTGGCTAAAAAAGGATGTTGTTGTAGCCAAAAAAGTACAGCGGCCTGGCTTATGTATGTTAGTTGATATTATTGATCCATATACTCTATAAGTGTTTATATGTCTGTTAGTTCCGTACATTCTTGGTTGATTGACTCGGTATTTGAATCTTGATACATCGCTTGTGTACATATCTAAATGGGTGTGCACATTATGCTGCGTGTGACATTTGAGTTGGACATGAAGTGTTCCAAATATTCGAATTCACCTTAAACTGGATTCTAGTTTCTGAATTTGAGTATCGGCATTTGTAAACCATATTCATATATGACAGTGGAATACATCTTTGTCGTCCTTTTGAAGATATATAAAAACACATAGAATGATTTATAAAGATTCATATAGGAATACAAAATGGATTCGAATTTAGTTGTCTGGGTAAACGTGGATGCTTATTGCCCCAAAATTAGAAAGAAACAGCAAAATGTCCACTCCCACATCGGCTGCCCGAAGCCAAGTGTTTGGGAGATCGAAATTATTGTCTACCCATTACACGGACAATCCATCGGCCCGATTTCCACTGCTCTAAATAGGGGTAGGTTAGTAACTTCAATTAGACATGACATGACCGCCTCTGAGCCCATTCCGACACGGTGGGCATCAAACATGGGCGGCAAAACTCATTTGATTCAAGATCGTCCAAAAGACCTCTGTTTCTCCCTCCATTCCCCATTCATACACGGTGGGCAGCAAAACAAACT
This sequence comes from Triticum aestivum, assembly GCF_018294505.1. Classification (NCBI taxonomy): domain Eukaryota; kingdom Viridiplantae; phylum Streptophyta; class Magnoliopsida; order Poales; family Poaceae; genus Triticum; species Triticum aestivum. The sequence goes on from NC_057806.1 coordinate 207,136,272, forward strand.
CTCCTCGTCTGAAATAGATGTAGGCTAATATTTTAAATAGGGGCAGATGTGTAACTTCAATCATACGTGATACAACCGCCCTACCTGTCAGCCCCGTTCATACACCGTCGGCACCAACCGTGGGCGGCAAAACACCCTCTCCTCGCCCGAAATAGTTACCGACAAATATTTGGGAGATGCGAGATTACCGTCCTATCCCCAACCGACGAGACATCCAAATTTGAAACGGGGGATAAGTTCTTAACTTTCCAATATTTTAGACAGGCGTGTCCCAAAAACATGGTTCCCCGTACCTCTCCCTCCAATTTCCCATTCATACACCGTCCGCGCTAGAACACCCCATTCCCACACCAGCCTCCGTCCGCCACCCCATCCATCGCCGCCGTCCTCCACCACATCCATCGCCACCGTCCTCCACCATGCCGGAGCGCCTACCAAGACCGTGTCATCCACTGCTAGAGATGGACGTTTCTCATCCATGGGGACGGACCAATAGCCTTGCATCGCGTCCTCTCACTTCATCGGCGCTGTCGTCCTCTTTGCAGGGGCCGCTCACACGACCTTCTCTTCCACCGCAACGGGACTTATCCCCCGATGCACCCGTCTACCGTCGCAGATCTACTTCAACGCCACCGACAGCCATCGCACCGCCGATGCCTACACGGTGCCGCAAGAGAGGTGGTACTTCATATCTCCTCAACTTTTTGATCTCAACCAGAAAATAGATCTTAACTTGGTTACTCTACTTTCTTTTCAGCTCTTATAATTTAGTTCTTAGTTCGAAGCAAACAATGGATGCTAAATATCATTTCTCCGGTTTGCAGCTTCAAATCTGCCATGGCACAGCCATCATACGGTTTAATTGATCATGCTTAGGGTTTAATTGATCATGTTGGTTCCGTGGTGGTTTCTTTAATAGAAATCAGAGGGGAAACCCTCTTTTGCTAAAAAATATATGCTTAGAGTTTCCCCCTTTTATGATCACTATACGATCAGAATACATGCTTCGTTTCATAATAACACTGCTCCACCCATCAAGCTAAACATGCTTAGTTGTTCAAATACGAATCTGATATTATTAAAACAGAGTTGTTTAATTGGTCAGCTAAATGTTCCTAAATTACTTTCGAAAATGCATGTTCGCCGCTCGGGTGTGTATCTCTGTGTGTTGTCTGGTCTGCACGGTTGGGGAAGTGAACTTTGCATATGCAGGGGTTTATAGGGAGACACTATCCGAGTTGAAACCGCAATGCATTCCATAGATAATCTGACTACTTTTTATGTTTTCATGAATCTCAGATTCTGAACAGCATCATAATGATTATGAGCTTGCGCGCATGAAAAGAATAAAGCAGAACAATGCCATGGCTGTCAAACATGGCATTAAGGGACTGAAATCAAGTCTGGATGCAATGCAATGCAAAGACTCTCCACCTACAGATTCTTGCTCAGAATATGATCCTAACAGTGATTCTGAGCTAGTGGGAGACCTAAGTCAATGTAGCTCCCTAGTGGAGGAGTCAGAGGAAGATGCCCTATCTTATTCACCCATCAAGGTACTTGCTCTAACTTTCCAAGGTTACATTACTCGCACATATCTTGCAACTGATGCTTTGCATTGCTTCTACTTTGTTGAACTGCCATTAGCTTAGTTTACGCATCGTGTTTGTGAGTACGCCCTGCCTATCCATTTTCAGTACATATTCCATCTGTCATCATACCATATTTATCCACTCAAATGCTGTTCTTGTGTATCAGATGTTCAAAAGGAAGAGGGCAACTGCTGATCATGGAGGAGCACAAGCAAAGTATTTGGAAAAGGTAGTGGCACCTGATAAATCAAATAGCCCATTAGGTGTAGTTGCAATATCACCTGACCCACAAAATACCCCAACTCTAGCAGACTCTAGCCCTACTACACTAATCATTTTTTATGCCCCAACTCAGTAGACCCCAACTGCAGCAAACAGTATGATTATGCCAGTTGACATAGCACCAGCTGTACGACGCAAAACCCCCATTCCAGCAAAGACTACACCAAATCCAGTTGCCAATTCCCTTTTTGAACCAGAGAGAGCCCCAATTGCAGCAAATAGGACCCCTGTTCCATTTCTTCCCAGTTTAGAAGACGAAGCTTATGTTGTTATTAGGAACTTTGTGTGCATCTTTCCTTCATGGAAAGATTATACCGCAGACACAGAACAATTTCCAGTCTTCCTCCGCAACTTACGCGTAAGTAATGTACTAATGTTATTCATGGTCATTACTGCATATGTTTCTGCTGACAGAAGACACAAGATTTCATTCTTTTAAATAGGCAAGGCGCAAACTGGATTGTGATGACGAGCAAGGGTTGGTTGCGCATTTCAAGCACTCGTTGATGAAGTATCATTCCTACCTGAGGCAAGCGCACTTCGATGGCAAGCCTCTGAACGAAATTTCTGTAAAGTCTTCGGTGCTACATTTATCCGGCGGTAACTGGAATAATCTTGTTACACATTGGTCTCGGCTGCAGCGTAAGGTACTGTCTATGATATCACATCACAATTTGAACTACATTTCTGCATTTGCCTTAATGTCTCACTTGTACGAAAACTGTTAGCAAAAGAACATTCATTCTCAAGGGACCACAGAATCTTGCAACAATACTGCACACTGCATTGCTCTTATGAGTACCTCTTGCCTTGTATGACCATATTTACTTTCATAGCTGTTTGATTATGTAGCATCACTGCACAGGTTAGCCTCGTAATCGTCCATTTGGTGGACATTATAAGATCCGTATGGACTCTTACATAAATTTAGAATCAACCCAATGCTTTTGAAGAGGTTTAGCTCTGCAGTCCTCTTGTAAGGACTGAACGTGGTCTATCACTGTACTTAGATTAACAGTTACTCCCTCCGTCCCATAATATAAGAACGTTTTGTACAGTACACCAGTGTTCAAAACACTCTTGTATTATGGGAAGAGGGATTGGTTCATTTTGTAGCATTTTGCATCTTATCTCCCTCGCCCACCATTTACTAAAAAGATCAGATCTATATTTAATCTTACCAACAAGTAGAATACACAAACAATGCCAGTGCAGAAGTGTAGCCCATTGCTCTTGTCAGTACATTTTGTCCTGTAACGCTTGTACTTCCAGGGATTGGTAGTTGATTATGTAGCATCAATCTGCATCTTATCTTCATTATCCTCTACCCCTTCCAGTATTATCATATCTATAATTACTCTCTACAAAATGTAGAGTACATGCAATGCTTATGAAGAAGATTCTGTGCTGAAACTCTTGAGTTATCCTTCCCTTGACATGGAGAAGGGCATTATAAAGCCGGTGTTAACTGTTAATGTAAGTCAATCCTTCTAAAGCCTTTATCGTTTACTGCTGTTTAGTTTGCTATTTCTACCAAAATGCATGTTCGTAAGAACTGTAAGTTCTAAGTTTTACTTGTAAAACCAAATTCCTTATTCATACCATGCACATTACTTAATACTGCCTATATGTATGCTTGTTTTTGTGGATCTATAATCCAGTATGTGGTGAAGCAGCCCACGTTTGCACCTTGTCATCTCCTGTTTTATCTTACTGATGTGGCTGATGATACGAACAACTTGCCATGCACATTCTCCAAAATAGATACAATGATTTTCTTTGCCCTTCATCTATGCTTGTTATGTTGACATGGTAATCCAGTAGTGTGGTGAAGCTCCCCGCATTATGAACAATGCCAAATTATGCTATTGATATTTTGAACATACTCTTTATTTTATAATTTGAAATTGGATAGAATTGATAGAACAGTTATCATCTTTGTTTATACACGTGGAAAACCTGTCATCTCTCTGCTTTGTTTCAGGGTGATATGCCTGATGGCATGCACAAGTCTGCTGAAGGTTGTGAGACAAACCCAACATATATTGCAGCAAAGAAGGCAAAACATCTTGAAGATAGCGAAACAACCCCAAAGTCTTGTCTTGATGCAGTGTTCAAGTTACTTGACACTAACAGTTAGACAAGCTCACAGAATTTGCTGTCTGAATTAGTTCGACTTCTTCAGTCCCAAGTTCTAGCAGAAAGGCATTCTGCAACTCAACTTCGACTTTAAGTCCTATCTCTAAGAAAGGTTGCGGAGAACACCATTGAGAACCTCATCGCTAAACAGCTACACCTGGAAGCTATGACCGACATGCTAGGCCGGTCTCACAGCCTTGCTCAGCAGCTTGCGCAGCAGTTCCCCCGCAAGGCTAACCTTTCTTGAACTGTCTTGGAAGTGGTCTCGGTTCAGTATTATTTTGTTACACTGCAATGGTGCCCAATTTTTGTAATCTTCTTCTACGTTGCGCTTTATGATCACTGGTGGTGAAGTTCGATGCCCAGTGGATGTAATATACCTTAATCCCTATATTGTATAGTGTAGGTTTATTCTAAGTTACTATGCCGTAATTTCTTTATTGTATAGAGTAGCTTTGTTCTTAATTCATACTAGTTACGCAGCAGCATGAAATGAACCCCGGTCCATGATTGTGCGAATCAAATCATGGGCTTCTAACAGGCCAAAATTGTCTCGGTCCTTGTTTGGCCCAATCAGATATTGGCTGCGAGCAGGCCGGATGCAAACAGGGCCGTAGTTAGGCCCAACTATATGATTGGCTTTTAATAGGCCAAAATTAATATAGGGCCGAAATGTTAAATGGGCCCTTAACAGGCCAAAACAAATATCAGGCCGAATTACTAAGTGGGCCTTTAGCAAGTGGGCCCAAAAGCATAGTGTCCAGTTGACGGGCCGAATCTGATATGGGCCATAATTGAGCCCAAAGCCTCTTAAAGGGCCGGACCTGATCTGGGCCGTAATTTGGCCCAGAACGTGGTAGGCTTTTAACGTGCCAGATCTCATATGGGCCACTATTAGGCCCGGAGCGTGGCAGGCCATTAATGGACTAAATCAAATATGGGCCGGCATTTGGCCCAAAACATGGCAGCCAGTTCATGGGCCGGCCTACTAGGGTCCTCAAAATCTTGTGGGCCTACAGCTGGGCCGGCCCATTAATGTCGGCGAAATCTCGTGGGCCTTTAGCTGGGCCAGCCCATTATGACCCACAAGAATCTTGTGGGATTTACCTGGGCCGGCCCATTATGGCACACAAAAATCATGTGGGCCTTTACCTGGGCCGGCCCATTATGGCCCGCAAAATCTTGTGGGCCTTTAGCTGGGCCAACCCATTACGGTCCGCAAAATCTCGTGGGCCTTTAGCTGGGCCGGCCCATTATGGTCCGCAAAATGTTGTGGGCCTTCAGTTGGGCCGGCCCATTTAAACTTGTTGGGCCATGCCATGTGTCGACATATCATAGGCGCCTATCTGACCCATTGACAAGCTGACATGTGTTTCGTCCGGCCAATAAGAATTTTACACATGCAAATTTCCCATTGGTCGGGGCTGTTAACGGGTTATCGGATCCAAAACCCGACCCGATAGCTTAACGGCGTTCCGTTACAGTGGATGGCACGTGTCGGTCACCCTTGACGAAAGCACTTCTGTGACGCGCGATTTATCGTCATGGAAGTGGACATTTCCGTGATGATAATTTTGGTAATGTCATGGAACACTTCTACGACAGCACAGGTATGACTATCTTGATTCTTTCATAAATTTGTCATGGATGTACATGCATGACAAAAAAAGCGACCTACTGTGACAAACACGTATCATCACGGAAGTGTATTTTTTTGTAGTGAGGGTTGTGTCCCTCGAGAACGGTCACCGCCTTCCGTCCATGCCTCCTCCCGTCGCTGTGGCACCGCTCCCTCTCCGGCGCCACTGCTACTCCAGGCAGGAGCGGCACTCCGCCCACGCCGTCCTCCGGCCTCGTCTCGACCGGAAGTGGCCAGAGCCGGTCGGCCCACCGCCGGCGCTGTGCCCTCCCGTGCCTCTCCTCCGTCTCTGATCGGGGAGGCAGCGAGGGGGAAGAAGACAGGCGCAAGGAGTGGGAGATGGATAAGGCAGGCCCCACGCGTCATCGACCCAGAGCCTGGCCCCGCCACGCTGACCTGGATAAGTGACGGGCCCCACCCATGGGACCCGCACGTCAGCTGCCCAAGCCCGGCCCCGCCACTGTCCATGTGGATAAGTGGAAGCGTACTTCGCAGAAGTACGTTTTCGCCTTCAAAAAGTGTATTTCTCTTCTGCTCCAGCCGTAAGTGCGCTTTCATAGTTTGAAAACGTATTTTCTCCTTAGGCGCCTTCTGTTTTCTCACTCAGGGGCCTGTTTGTAGAGATTCTGTTACAAATCGGTCCCTGAACTTCGTCGGGCTATAACTTTTTGCTCGCAACTCCAAATGAGGTGATTCCAAAGCCCACGTCTTCGTTTCGTCGAAGCTGTTCTGTTGGTTTCTTTTTCACAATGGTTTTACACTGCGAAAATGACCTTTTTGCCCTTGCACGTAAACAGCCCGTTCGAGAGAGAATTGTTTCCTGCAAATCATTCCGCGGCTTCACCGCACTTCTCCCCGGTGCCTTCTTCATCCCCAGGCAAGCCACAATACCCATTTGCATGATAGTCATGCAGTAGCCATGGTTTTCAACTTGAATATTTATTAAATGATTGCTTGTTTGAAATATGGTTATTGTTGTTTCGGTAATGCTTCTAGGTTAGTGATTACCTTCTTGCTATGTTGTTATGCACTTGGTTATCATGCCTTGCTAGTTGCTAGTATTCCTTTCATATGCTTATGCTTGCTAGTAGTAGATGTTGATATTAGTGATGGTCTTCGGTGCATGACTATCGTCTGTCCCGAGTACCGTTGTTATGCATGTTCCATTGCATCCAGTTGGTTAAATGATTGCATGGTAGCATTGTTGATATGTCATGCATGATATTTATTGTTGATGCTAGTGGTCACGCTAGGTTTCAATGAGTAGTGTTGTACTTGTGATCTTCATGCTCGTCTTTATACTATGTTCAGTTGGATATGATTCATTGTGGATATGGTGGATAATTATGTTGCACCCCGTGCTTATGTTGATATCATGTTTATGCATTATCACATCATGTTATTTTATCATGGCTCAGCATATTGCATTCATGTTTAACCGGATTAAATTGAACTTGAACAACTGTTGGCTGAGTCATGGTGCCACCATATCGAACTGACCAGTGCAACCATGCTTACCTTTATGGGAAGGTCCTAACTAGGTCTATTGTCATGCCTCTCCCCGGTGGCTCCAACCAAGGAAGTTTATGGGCGTGCTTACCCTGATCAGGTAGGCAGACAGAACCTTGTGTGCCCGTAGTTTTGATGATAAGCTCTTTTGTCCCTGTTTGGGACGGGCCACGACGGTGGCCGTTGTGTCTTTGGTAGACATGGGGCCATCCATGACTTAGCCCAAAGGGGAGTTGGTCGGAGTGGCCGGGAGAGTGTCATGGCAGTAGATCGGTTTTTTTAGAACGCCGTTGGTCCACTCGAATGGGAGTGCGAGGCCATGGGTTTTGTGGTGTGGGTACAGTGTACTAACCTCTGCAGAGTGTATATTAAATCTATCGATAGCCGCGCCCACGGATAATGGCCCAGTTCATAGTTGGTCCACTATGTGTCAACAGTATTAATGATAACTTGATAAATGACAACCCTGGTTCGATGATGAGATAAGTTGGTTGTGATCGCCGGAAAGATCACCGTTTGGGACCAAGTGTTGGTCATGGTTGTGATCGCCAGAAAGATCAACGTGGTATCGAGGATACCGAGTTCTTGTACATTCGTGATGTTGTGCGAGAATCATGGGTAAATATCAAGCTCCTTGTGGTCATTTAATGATTACTACGGTATTGTTTATACCAAGCTTGATTTGATCCTGAGATGATCGTGTGATGTTCGAGGATGGTAAGTGATGCATGTGATGGTTACAAAGTAACCCGAGCAGAATAAATAGTGCATATAGTGTCATCATGTTGCATGCCAGTATCGTCAGATTTATATGCTCATGCCATGCTCATGTTGTTCTAGATGTATCATGTTCATATTGTTGCTGCCATGTTATCCTGATGACCTCATGAATATTTCTTGCTTAACCTGTAATTGCCATGTTGTTGTTTGTATTGAATGCTTCTGGTTATTGCGAGCTTGCAAGTACATTCAATGTACTGACCTGGCGTGTCATGCTAGCTTGCAGGTCGTGCCTGGATTTCTTGCTTGTTTGGTGTTGTTCCTGTGTTCGCGAGCTAGGATAAGCGTTCCAGCCAGAGTCCCTATGGAGTGGAGTTCACCACCATTGTCATTGTTCTGCTGCTAGAAGTTTTTCCGCTGCTTCGAGTTGTTCCGCTGCTTGCATAGAGCAACTGAGGATGGCGTAGTGTCGTCGTGCCGATGTTATTCATTGTAGTATCGGAGACCTTGTAATCATATTCATGTAATAATAGGAAGCTGGTTTGTTCTATGCTAAGCAGTGCCGTATTCCAGAAGACTTCTCCTCGATCTCTGGGCTGGAATACGGGGCGTTCCGGTTTTCTCTGGGCCGGGGTGCCACACCCACGCCCGTATTGATGAGAATCCCGCTATAAGGGGACACGATCTCTACTTTGACAAGAAGTGCCAATGGCAACCGGGTCTCGAAACGTGGAGCGGCAGGCAAAAAACGGTTCAAAATTATGACGGGATGGACATGATGTCATGTTGTAAAAGTCGTTAGCGGATTGGACTCGTGTATTATTATATTCTCTCTACGGTTTTGTGTGGTGTGTGTTACAGGTCCGGACACGATCAATTTGTCCAAAGACTATTTTGGAGTTCGGAAGGAGGAACCACCTTGCAATGCCGAAGATAGCACTACGCGCCGGATACCTTGTCATTGAAGCCATGTTTAGGGGCTACTGAGGGAGTCCTGGACTAAGGGGTCCTCGGGCGTCCGGCCTGTTGGCCATGGGCCGCACTTATGGGCTGTGAAGATACGAAGACTGAAGACTGCACCTGTGTCCGGATGGGACTCACCTTGGCGTGGAAGGAAAGCTTGGCGACCGTATATGTAGATTCCCTTCTTCGTAACCGACCCTGTGTAACCCTAGATCCTTCTGGTGTCTATATAAACCGGAGGACTTAGTCCGGATAGGGAACTCATCATCATAGCCATACAAGCTGGACCTCTAGGGTTTAGCCATTACGATCTCGAGGTAGATGAACTCTTGTAATACTCATATTCATCAATATCAATCAAGCAAAGACATAGGGTATTACCTCCATAGAGAGGGCCCGAACCTGGGTAAACACCGTGTCCCTTGTCTCCTGTTACCATCGACCTTAGACGCATAGTTCGGTATCCCCTACCCGAGATCCGCCAATTTTGACACGACAAGGGGGTACGCGGCTGGCGCATGGCGTCTCCCAAAGGTGTCCAGGGCATCTAGGGGGAGTGGAAAGCAGGAGGTGGCCGAGGCGCGTGCCCGCACGCGGCGACCACGCGCGCGTGTCCTCCTGCCAGGAGCTTGAGGACGGTGGCGCTGGTGGGCTGGGCCAGTTGGCTGGGCCGGCCAGCTGCAGTGCTGAGCCGCATAGGTAAGTTGGCCCAGGTGAGTGTCTCCTTTTTATTTTCTGTTTTTCTTTTTCTTTTGTAACTTTGTAGCTTTTCTAAAAAACACCTAAACACTCCCAAAAATCATGAAACTTCTCATGCTCACTGTTGGGAATATATCCTGCAGTAAACATTTAAGTTTATGATTATTTGGGCATCTAAAATATTTTAAAGCATTTAAATGCCCAAATGCAAATACTATAAGATTTAATTCAGTGACCTTATGATGTCCTAGAAAAGTGTGCACCATTTTTGTCAGAGGTTCGAGACCAAGGCAAAGATGATGTCCTAGAAAGGGCATTTCAGGTTCATCCAAAAATATTTTAGTAAACCCTAATTGGTTTAAGGGGGTGTTGGGGTTCTGTCATCCCCATTTCAAATTTATTTAAATTTTAAACATGATGACATGAGAAACAAGCAAAGGCAACAGGGGCTGAGCTAGGGTTGTGACACCCAATCATGGTCATTGCAATAAGTAGTGGACCTAACAAAATTATCATCCCCAAGCTTGTAGTTTTGCATATTATTAACATAATTGACATTAATAGAATTTATAATAACATCATTGAAATCATGCTTTTAATTCAAGGAGTTATCATGAATCACTTTATAATTTTTTCGTTTAACACTTCATCACAATTTTCAGATTCATGATTTTCAAGCAAAACTTCACAGAGATAATCAAGTGCACTCAACTCACTAGTAATTGGTTCATCATAATTTGGTCTTCTAAAAAGATTAGCAAGTGGATGAGGATCCATATAAATAGATTTTTAGAAAGTGAAGATGCAAGCAAATAGAAGGCACATGGCAACACAAGCAAAGATGGAAAATGAGCAAAAGGCAAACGGAAAAGAAGACAAATATCTTTGTGCTTTTCGCAAACATGTTTTAGAAGTGGGGGAGATGAAAATGAGAGGCAAATGACAAATAATGTAAATTGAAAGGAGATGAGATTTGTGATTGGGTACTTGATATATGTTGATGATGTCTCTTTGGCAACAACACCAGAAATTCTTCCTAATATCTGCATTGGTATTTCCCCGAAGAGGATAGGATGATGCAACACAACAGCGGTAAGTATTTCCCTCAGTTATGAAACCAAGGTTATCAATCTAGTAGGAGGACCGAGAAACACTATGTAAACGGTACCTGCACACAAATAACTAATACTCACAACCCAAAGCGTAAGAGGGGTTGTGAATCCCTCCTCTGTATTGGGATAGATTAAATTGTGGATTTGACAAAAGCACAAAATAAAAGAAACAAAGCAAAAGTGCAGCAAGGTATTTTTGGGTTTTTCAAATTATAGATCTGAGAATATATAATAGGAAATGGACCCAGGGGCCATAGATTTCACAAGTGGCTTCTCTTGAGAAAATATCATACGGTGGGTAAAAAAATTACTGTTGGGCAATTGATAGAAGATAAAATAATTATGACGATATCCAAGGCAATGATCATGTATATAGGCATCACGACCAAGATTAGTAGACTAGCTCCTGCCTGCATCTACTAATATTACTCCCGCTATCCAGCATGCATCTAGTGTATTAAGTTCATGGAAAAAAGGAGTAATGCAATAAGAACGATGACATGATGAAGACAAGATCTATTCATGTAGGAATAGACTCCATATTTTTATCCTTAATAGAAACCATACATGAGTTCCTTGCTACCCCTTTTGTCACTGGGTGAGGACACCGCAAGATCGAACCCATCACAAAGCACCTCTTCCCATTGCAAGAAAAATCAATCTAGTTGGCCAAACCAAACCAAAGTTTCGGAGAAGAAATACGAGACTAATAATCAGGCATATAAGAGATCAAAGAAGACTTGAATAATATTCATAGATAGAACTGATCATAAAATCACAATTCATCAGATCCCAACAAACACACCACAAAAAGTTATTACATCAAATAGATCTCCAAGAACATCGAGGAGAACATTGTATTGAGAATCAAAAAGAGAGAAGAAGCCATCTAGCTACTGCATACGGACCCATAGGTCTATTGTAAACTATTTATGCAGCACCAATGAGGATGATGAACCCTCCGTGATCATGTTCCCCACCGGCAAGGTGCCAGAATAGGGCTCTAGATTGGATCTCGTGGTTCTGGAACTTGCGGCTGCTGGAATTGTTTTTCGTCGATTCCCCTAGGGGTTCTAGAATATTTGGGTATTTATAGAGCTGAGAGGTGGTGGAAAGGACTCTCGTGACATCACTACCCACCAGGGCGTGCCTAGGGCCTCTGGCGCGCCCTAGTGTCTTGTGGGCCCCACGAGTCTCCCCTCTTGCACTTCCTTGGCTCACAAGTTGTCTTCTGGGTAGAAAAAAATCTCCAAAATTTTGTGCTTCCTTTGGCCTCCGTTTGTTATGGATATTCTACAAAGTAAAAAACAAGCAGAAAACAACAACTGGCACTGGGCACTATGTCAACAGGTTAGTCCCAAAAAATGATATAAAGTTGCTATAAAATGAATATAAGACAACCAAGAATGATAATATGACAGCATGGAACAATCAAAAATTATAGATACATTGGAGACATGTAATCAATCAAGTATCACATGGTAGTTGTTTTGTTGAATTTGCTCCCACTACAATGACTGAGAAGAAATGCTTATGTGGAGAGTAACAAAAATTCTATGTTTGTGTATCATCAAAGTAATGCATCATGTAATAGTTATATTGTTAAATTTGTTCATGATGCTACTGAAAATTATTGTGGAAGAGGAATATATGATTATAAACCTTAGGTCATCCTACATCCCTTGAGGAGAAATTACTACTGTTCTACAAAACTATGCGACATCGGGACCAGGCGACTTCATTGTTGCATTTTATCAAAAGTCATGGCCTATCATCTAGAATGATATTATGGTGGCACTATTGAAGCTGTTTGTGGGGTACATGTGTGGATTTGCCAAGCTCAACAAAGCGCTTACGACGCTCATTCCTATGAAAGCCAATGCCTAGGAGCTTGGAACTTTTAGGACGATTAGGGCCTGTTTGATAGCCTGCATGGATTTTGGGCACTTTGCATCTATGTCCCCGCAAGGCCAAGCTAAGTGAAAACACGCAAACAAACATGTTTTTCCCATATTTTGTTTGCCTACATCCCCTCTAGCCTGTTTGTGCGGAAACACACACATTAGTGTTTGGTTGTGGCTTGTTCTATGCAGATTCAAAATGTGGTTGTTTGGTTACATGCAAGAGATGTGGTGTTATAACCTCTTGTTTGAGTGGTGAGGTTACCATCACACACACATACATACATAACATAGTCATAGGAAACTAATAACAAGAATAGCATAAACTAGAGTCTTAGGTAGCAGTCATAGGAACAAAAAAACACTTGCATAAATGTCTTAAACTAACTGTACAATGCAAATGTCTTAAACTAACAACATGAATAGAATAAACCAGAGTCTTAGGTAGCACTTGTGGAAATGGATGTAGTTCTTAGGCCTCTTAGGGTCACTACCAAGCTCCACAAACGCCTTGCCCTTCTTTATCTGACATAACCTATTTGCCCTTTGAGGGAGTTCCCCGAGGCAACATTGTGGTTCTGCATTGAACATATGAAAATGAGGTCGATGAAGGTACCACATATTGACAAAACGTAATTTCTTCCTCTCAACTAGGAAGGTGTTGGGCCCCCAAGTGCAACGGTTTGCAACAAGCAGCAGTTTCCCTCAAGTGACCTCAAGATTTATCGTATCCATGAGATTTGCGATAATGTAATTAGTTATTAGTACATGCACACAGCAAACTAAATGTCCTTGTGTCCCCAACTAAACTAGGGAGGTTGTCAATCTCACTAGCGTTGCTAGTTACAAAGGAACTGAAAGCACACATGTATGGAGGATTTGATTGCAACAAGATATTAAACAAAAAGGTAATTGGGATGGAAGATATAAGAAGGTGGACAAGGATCCGTATGGTTTCTCTCCAAAAAGATAGTAACAATGTGTTGAACAAATTACAGTTTGGCAATGATTAAATTGCAATGTTCATGAGTATGATTATCCATGGCATAATTAACATATGAGCATCACATCCCGACATCTACAAACCACCATCTGGCTGCATCTATAGCTAATACTCCACCCCAAGCCAGTTATCCATCATGCATCTCAAAGTATTAAGTAAAACAAAGTATTGCATTAAGTAGTGACATGAAGTCGATGATATTTTGTCTTCACCCTGTGTTCAAAGGACAATTACGCAATCACTTTTTATCCCTAGAGGCAACAACACAATGCAGGACTTTTCCACTTTTTTGAAAAAACAACAACAACTTAATTAATTAGAAACAATGGTTACATCATCAATAGGAAAGGGTACAATATTTCCCATAGGCTCCTCGAACCAATCCCTTGTCACCAAATTTTTTCCTAACCTAGCGAGCTCATGAGCTACTTTATTTGCTTCCCTATTACAATGTTCAAACCTAGTAAGAGGAAAATCACAAGCCATAAAATAGCAATCATCAAAAACTGTCGCCGCCGCTCCTGCAGAATGTCCTTCGTTGTTCATTGTGTAAGTGACTTCCATGTTGTCAGAATTACTAAGGAGACAATTGGAGCCTGCCTTTTGTGGCAGCAATAATCCAAACCTAAGCACCAACACGTCCCTTGTCATAACATCCGCACAACAATCTACCTTCCAATTTCCGCCAACATTGAAATTTCCTTTGTCATCCATGAGAATAGCACCCGCTATGCCCCTTAGCAGACCATGATCAAAGGAAGCATCCACACTCAACTCAATGATACATCTCCAATGTCTATAATTTTTGATAGTTTCATGCTATTATATTATCAATCTTGCATGCTTTATGTGCCAGTTTATATTATTTTTATGGAGTAACCTATTAACTTAGTGCCTAGTGCCATTTTTTGTTTTTCTGCCTATTTTTTGTTTCACACAGAAACCATACCAAAGGAAGTCCAAACATGATGAAAAATTATGGTGATTTTCTCTGGACCATAGGAGACCGGAAACAATTCTTCTAATGTCATAAGCCTCTGTTCTTCTATGATCCCATCTGGAGGCCTCCGCTAGTACTCTATGGGAGGTGGAAACCATTGGGTAGGCAATCTTCATCAACCTTGCTACCTCTATGATGACGTGTGAGTAGTTCCCACAGGACCTACGGGTCCATAGCAGTACTCTCTCTCTCTCTGATATGTAGTATACTCATCTCTTCGGAGATCTATTCAATATAATTCCCATGGTGTGTTTGTTGGGATCTGATGAATTGTTGTTTTATGATCAGATTATTCATTGATAGTTTTTTGAGTCTTTTATGAGATTTATTATTTGTGATTTTATAGCCTCGTACTTCTCTCTGATCTATCTAACTTTTTGGCCAATTAGATTTATTTATCTTCAGTGGGAGAGGTGCTTGGTAGTAGGTTCAATCTTGTGGTGTCCTTACTCTGTGATAGGAGGAGTTGCAAGGCACGTATTTGTATCGTTGTTACTAATGGTAAAACAATGGGGCTCAAACATATTATTTGGTCTTGCTTTTCTACATTATGTAATCATGCTTCAAGCATTACTCTCTTTGTTATGAACTTAATACCTAAAGATGCATGTTGGATAGTGGTCGACGGGTCTAGTAATAGTAGTAGATTTAGTAAGATTAATGGTCTACATGTCATGGGCGTAATGCCTATATATTAATCATGCCATGAAGAATGATCATAATTATGTGCTATTCTATCAATTGCCCAACAATAATTTATTTACCCACCATAGTATGCTCATTTGAGAGATGACTCTAGTGACTCTATGGTCCGCGAGTCCGTTGACTTTATATTTACTAAAACCCTAAAAATACTTACTGCAATTTATTTACTTTTATCTTATCTATCTACCACTGCCATATTTAATCCTTGCAATTAACGAGTACAAGGGGATTGACAACCCTCTTGCCTGTGTTGGGTGCAAATATTGCTTAAAGTGATTGTGTGGTGTCTCCTACTGGTTCGATAAACCTTGATTCCTAACCGAGGGAAATAATATCTGCTACTATACAACATCACCCTTCCTCTTCTAGGAAATCCCAACGGTTAAAATAGGTAGCACTTAACAAACCCTATAGGAAGTCTACTCCATCCTCCATTTTTCCTATTTGCATTAGGTGAGTGGGAATTTACTTAGTTTGTTGCTATAGCATGAATCCTCATCAGGGTTTGATACTCATCTTGAAACTTTCCCTTATGAACAAACTTATGTCTATTCCACCATAAATACCACACAGTTATCGCAATGATATTTTGTACATTCCAAAGGCCCGGGATAGATAGTTCTTCATATGGCATAAGGACTAATAATTCAATGACTGCCTCTCCCGCACGACCAACAACACAAGCTTTTTAACCATTTCATACATCCCAACTTATCCCACATCTCTTTAGCATTCTAGCGTAGAAATAAACACGTGTTTTGTATCCTCTGGCCCATTCGAGCATGATGGGCAATGGGCGAAGTTTTCATGTGTCTATTAACCAGCGTAACATGGCATAGGAGGGTACCATGCAACGCACACCAAATAAAGATTTTTACCTTCGCCGAAGAAGCTAATTTACCCATGCAACACAAATAGGATTGATCATACTTCTACCGATACCATTTGTGTATTCCAATTTCCTCCCGTGTTGTTTATTCCTTTCCTCCAAATTGGTTGATCGAATGGCGAACAAACCATTTTTTGTATAGCTCCAAGCAATGAAATTCGACATATTATGCATAGGGAGAGGGGTCACTAGGACTCGTTGAGCATCAATTGGCCACAATTTTTGTCTCACCAAATCTCCATCCCAAACAATCATGACTAAATCAATAAGATCAGAAATTTTTGACAGAAGATGCCCTCTTCTAGGAGTAATAATTTTCGTATTTGCACACTTCAGGATCCAACTGGCTATATATAACCTTTTCTGAGAGAGTCTACTCCTGCCATAATGCTTTGCCAAGTAAAGGTGGAGCCCTTTTTTACACTTGCATTCATTAAATCACCCTCAGGAAAAACTTGGCTCTTGAGATTGTGGCACATAACGAATCAGGATTATGAAGGAGATTCTAAGCTTGTTTGGCTAACAATGCCATATTAAAGCAGTGTACATCTCGAAATACCATTCATCCTTGGTCTTTTAGAGCACACATATTCCACCATGCCACCCAATGAATCCTTTTCTAGTTTTCCTAGTCACCCCACTAAAAATGTGCCATCACTCACTGATTCCTTTGCAACATAATTTAGGAATTTTAAGATGGACATAGCATAAGTTGGAATAGCTTGAACAATAGATTTGAGCAACATTTCCTTTCCTCTAGTAGATAACAATTTTTCTTTGCATCCACTAATTTTCATAATAATTTGATCAATTAGGAACTAAAAACAATAACATTTGTCCATACCCACATTGGCAGGTAAACCCAAATATTTGTCATTGAGTTCTTCAATCATAATATTCAAAATTCTAAAAATTTGCACCTTGTCTTCCAATTTTTTATTGGGGCTATAAAATACGCTAGATTTTCTGACACTCACCATTTCCCTGAGGCAACACAATAAGAATTCAGAACTGATCTCAAAGCCTCCGCATTTATGGCATTTTCCCGTGTTAGAAGGGAGAGAGGGAGATTGGTGGAATAGTTGTTGTATTGCTTGAGCCTCGTGGGCATATATATAGGAGTACAATGATCTACTTGGAGTACAAGGCAAGCCAGAATATTTCCTAGTCTAACCTATGTTTCCTATACAATCACGTTACTCAACATCCCCCCGCGGTCACAACGGTAGCGATGCAGACGGTGAGACTGGAGAAGAATCCGAAGGCAAGCCGACGGACACCCCCCACAGTCGTAACGGTCGATGCATCGCAGAGTTGTGGCTGGAGTGGAAACCAACGAGGTTGCTCAAGCAGGCGGTAGCCCTTTGTGCCGTTTGTCGATGTAGCCGAGAGCGTGGGTGCTGGAGCCGTGGTCGAGGTAGCCATGCGAAGAATGTCGTGGTCGATGTCGAGTCGGGGTAGCCGGTGTCGAGGAAGTCACCGTGGAGCCGCGGGCGCAAGGGGGCGCCGAGTTAGCATGGGCGCAGTGGTGTCGAAGTAGTGGTGCGCCAGGAAGTAGATGGTGTTGACGACGCGTCGCGGCGGGTGTGCCAAGCCCGGGGACACATCGTGGACGAAGGCACGCACCGGTGTTGCCAGCACCGGGCATGCGTAGACGGACGAAGACGAAGTTGACGAAGCGCCGCGCCAGGCTTGCCAGGCCCGGGGACACATCGTGGACGAAGGCACGCGGCGGTGTTGCCAGCACCGGGCATGCGTAGACGAGGGACCTGCACGAGCTGTACACCATGTCGGAGAAGTCGGAGAGGCCAGCAGAGAAGGACTCGACGACGGTTGCGGCGCCAATCGGCGCGGAGCCAATGTCGCCCGCGGTTGTCGGAGTAGATGAAGCGGTCGGGGTAGATGACGGCGACGCTGGCGACGAACTGGTGCTGGACGAAGACGAAGGGGGTGGACGGGCGGCGGCGGCGGCTACAAAGGTAGCGGCAGCGGCGGCCAAAGAAGAGCGGCAGCGGCGGCCTGAAGGCGGCGGCGGCGGCTAGGTTAGGAGTGCGGCGGCGGTGCTCGACGTAGGCGAAGAACCCTGACAGCATGACGAAGACCGGCGTGGACGGTGGCGTTCCCGCGCCAAGGGAGACGGCGCGGCGCATACCACGGGAGGTCGACACGCGGTGACGGCGGTGGACCGCGGGCCGCGGCGCTACGGCCCGAAGGGGCGACGCGGCGGCGGTGGGCAGGTCGGGGTGACGACGGAAGACCTCGGGACGGTCGCAGGGACCGCGGGCCGCGGTGCTATAGCCCAAAGGGGCGGCACAGCGGCGGAGCGCGGGGTGGTGCAACTGCGTGGACGGCCTCGAGACGGCGGCGTGGACCGCGTGCCACGCTCGCTACGGCCCGACGGGGCGACGCAGCGGCGGCGCGAGGGTCGGTGCAGCCACGGGGACGGCCTGGAGTGGACGACCTCGGGGCGGCGGTAGACCGCGGGCCGTGGCACTACGGCCTGAAGGGGCGACGCAGCGGTGACGCGGGTCGGTGCAGCCGGGAGGAGAACCACGGGGCGGCGGCGCTGCGGCCCGACGGGGCGACGCAGCGGCAGCCCGTTGCTCGATCGACGGAGGGGCGCGCTGAACTCGGAGACGATCTTCACGGGACCTGCGAAGGCGCGCGTAACCGACGGGCCAGGTCGGTCGCGCGGCGTAGATGAGGCTGATAGCGACGGCGAGCGGGTGATCAAGCCGATCGCGCGCGAGGTCGGGGACACCGCTCGGTGAAGGCGTGGTGGCGGCGGAGTCCGAGATGAAGCCGGCGGCGGCGGGCGGCAGGGCGGCTATGATTGGCCGCCGCATGGCGCGAGGCCGCCGGATCGGGGTGATGCAGGAGTCCCGGTCGGAGCAGGAGGTGATGGCCGTCGTAGATCGACAGGCGGGCCGTCGCGCGAACGGCGGCGGTGAAGGGCCGCCGCATGATGCGAGGCCGCCGGGTCGGGGCGACCGGCGGGTAGACACGTGGACGACGCGTGAGGCCGCCAGGTCGGTGAAGACGCCGGTGTAGTCGATGCCGAAGTCGGAGTAGAGGCACACGGGGTCGACGGCGGCGGTGGGCGACGCAAACCGGATCACAAAGACCGGAAAACCAAAAAGTAGACGCCGATCAAAGCGACCGGCGAGAGAGAAAACCCGGATCAAAGGATCGGAAAAAAGACTCTCTAGGGCAGCCGGTCAACATGACCGGCGGACGAACCCTAGGTACGGGCGGCGCAGCCCCCGACGACGGTCATGGAGGCCGACCGCCCCGGGGGCGGCGCGCAGGTGCGGAAGCGGCGGCACCTAGGGTTTAGGATCGACTTGCGATAGATACCATGTTAGAAGGGAGAGAGGGAGATTGGTGGAATAGTTGTTGTATTGCTTGAGCCTCGTGGGCATATATATAGGAGTACAATGATCTACTTGGAGTACAAGGCAAGCCAGAATATTTCCTAGTCTAACCTATGTTTCCTATACAATCACGTTACTCAACATCCCGCATAAGGATCAAAGAATCATCGGCAAAGAGGAGATTGGAAACAGAAGGGGCTTGTCTACTAACCTTAATACTAGAAATATTACCCATCTCCTCTGTGTTAGCTAAGAGGGCAGTTAGGACCTTCGTACATGACAAGAGGAAAAGGGAGAGAGAGGATCCCCTACCTCAGTCCTCTAGTAGGTTTAAAACTCCCCGTCTCTTACACATTAAATTGGGCGAGCTACTCCATGGAGGAAACACAATACATAATTAAGTTCACCATGTTCTGTTAATGAGCGTTCCAGTTTGATTGCAACAAAATTTCCTTTAAAAATGAGCGTTCCATGCAATCATATGCTTTGTGCATGTCTAGTTTGATTGCACACAAACCTTCTTTACCCGCCCTTTTCTTTTTCATTGTGTGGAAACATTCATATGCCACTAAAATATTGTCTGTAATCATTCTTCCAGGAACAAAAGCACTCTAAGTTGGGATGATAATATCTGGCAGAGTTATCTTTAATCGAGCAACAATCATTTTTGAAATAACCTTATACACCACATTGCACAAATTGATTGGTCTGAATTGAGTTACCTTTTCTGGAGAGTTAACCTTCGTGATCATTCCAATTGTGGTATCATTCCATCATGCCGGTATAGACATGTATTCACCGCAAGGAGGACCTCATCTGTCAGATCTTATATCAACATAGACCAAAATCTCATATATAAAATAGCGTGCTTGATACGTCTCCGTCGTATCTACTTTTCCAAACACTTTTGCCCTTTTTTAGACTCTAACTTGCATGATTTGAATGGAACTAAGCCGGACTGACGCTGTTTTCAGCAGAATTGCCATGGTGTTATTTATGTGCAGAAACAAAAGTTGTCGGAATGACATGAAACTCCACGGAGCGTATTTTTGGAAATAATAAAAAATACTGACAAAAGATCGAGACCAGGGGGCCCACACCCTAGCCACGAGGGTGGAGGGCGCGCCCCCCTACCTCGTGGGCCCCCTGGAGCTCCTCCGACCTCAACTCCAACTCTATATATTCACTTTCGGGGAGAAAAAAAATAAAGGAGAAGGATTCATCGCGTTTTACGATACGGAGCTGCCGCCAAGCCCTAAAAGCTCTCGGGAGGGCTGATCTGGAGTCCGTTCGGGGCTCCAGAGAGGGGAATCCGTCGTTGTCGTCATCATCGACCATCCTCCATCACCAATTTCATGATGCTCACCGTCGCGCGTGAGTAATTCCATCGTAGGCTTGATGGATGGTGATGGGTTGGATGAGATTTATCATGTAATCGAGTTAGTTTTGTTAGGGTTTGATCCCTAGTATCCACTATGTTCTGAGATTGATGTTGCTATGACTTTGCTATGCTTAATGCTTGTCACTAGGGCCCGAGTGCTATGATTTCAGATCTGCACCTATTATGTTTTCATGAATATTTGTGAGTTCTTGATCCTATCTTGAAAGTCTATAGTCACCTACTATGTGTTATGATCCGGCAACCCCGAAGTGACAATAATCGGGACCACTCCCGATGATGACCGTAGTTTGAGGAGTTCATGTATTCATTATGTGTTAATGCTTTGGTCCGGTACTCTATTAAAAGGAGGCCTTAATATCCCTTAGTTTCCGCTAGGACCGATGATGACCGTAGTTTGAGGAGTTCATGGAGCTAGTTCTGTGTCACCCTAGGTTATGACTGTTACATGATGAACCGCATCCGGCATAATTCTCTATCACCGATCCATTGCCTATGAGCTTTCCATATATTGTTCTTCGCTTATTTACTTTTCTGTTGCTATTGTTATAATCACTACAAAACACCAAAAACATTACTTTCGCCATCATTACCTTTTTCTACCGTTACCACTACTATCATATTACTTTGCTACTAAATACTTTGCTGCAGATATTAAGTTTCTAGGTGTGGTTGAATTGACAACTCAGCTACTAATACTGGAGAATATTCTTTGGCTCCCCTTGTGTCGAATCAATAAATTTGGTTGAATACTCTACCCTCGAAAACTATTGTGATCCCCTATACATGTGGGTTATCAAGGCTAGTTTCTGGCGCCGTTGCTGGGGAGCATAGCTCTATTCTTTGAGTCACTTGGGATTTATATCTGCTTATCATTATGAAGAACTTGAAAGATCCAAGAACCAAGATTTATCCCTCAACTACGAGGGGAGGTAAGGAACTATCATCTAACTCTGAACTTGATTCACCTTCTGTTTTGAGTAAGCTGGTGACACCTAAACCTGCTTCTGCTATTCATTGTGATATGTCGCACGTTATTGATGATGCCACTTCTGCTATGCATGATACTTATGATGAAACTACTTCTATGCTTGATACTACTGTGCCACTTTGTGAATTTCTTGATGACCAACTTGCTAGGGCTAGAGAGAATGAAATTATTGAAAATGATAATGTTGGGGATATTACTACTAGAGTAAACCGAACAAGAGTAGTCGGGTTAACTCTACGAAGAATAGAAGCCCATGAAGACGTAAGGATGGTGGTTCTTTACGAAGGCCCAAGGCCCAACGGCGGGTTAAGGCATGTAGATGTAAACTAACTTTCTCATGTAACTTGTATTGTAAGATAGGAAGGATAGAGACCGAGCCGGACACGTTTATGGTCTGTCCTCGGGACTCTGTAAACCGGCGGGCGTCAACTTGTGTATATAAAGGGACGACCCGGCAGTGGTTTAGGAACAACACACAACAACTCGAGAGCCAGGCAAAGCGGATTCGCTCCCTGGTCATTGAAACCCTAGTAATACCAACACAACTAGACGTAGGCTTTTACCTTCATCGAAGGGGCCGAACTAGTACAAAACTCCCATGTCCCTTGTCCGGTTTAACCCCTTTAAGCTAACCCATAGCGATGGCTCCACGACTAAGTACTTTCACGAGGACATCTGTCGTGACAAAACCACGACGGTTGGCGCCCACCATGGGGCTATCGCACGATGGTTCCGAGTTCTTGAAGGGCAGCTTCGAAGGACTCAAGGGATACGCTGTGGGCCGGATGACTAAGAGTCATCACGGCAAGCTCTACATCGACGACACGGGATGGGGTCCCGAGGCCGGTTCAATTGAATACGGGTACCGGGTCCCCTTTGGTGGGATTCACATCTTCATCAGCAAGATCGGGAACTAGGCCCTGAGCCGGACACCTACACTGACACCATCGAGATGGCTGAGCGTGCAACCTCTGCCCCGGTTCAGCCCGCCGTAAAACATTTCTTTGTAGGTGTCATCCATGGAGCGGAATATGAGGATGCACCGCCGTCTGATGGAGAAACAGTTGTCTGTTCCAATGACGAGTCTTTAACTGGAGAGACCGAGTCGCTGTATCAGCTACAGGCTGGTCAGAGTAGTGGAGGTTCCGATGGCAACAGTATTCCATACCCCCTCGATCTGCCATGCCGGGTTGTGGTCTTCATGGCTGGTACACAACCAGCGCAACATTCTTCTATCGCCACGGCAATGATCTCCGATTCAATAACAACAACGCCAGCGGGAGCAGGGGGCTCTGCGCCGCCTCCGGCCCAGGTTTTGTCTGATTTGTTCGACACTTTGGCAACATTGCTGGCAGCAGAAGTGGATGCGGCGCCCCGAGGTCAGCACAATGCGGAGATTGCAAAGGTGGAAGATTAGATAATTCAGGCTAAAGTGGACCTGGCAGCAGAGAACGCCAGGATGGCTACAGAGCGGGCCGAGTTAGAGGCTCAGGCCTACCGGCTTAGGCTGGATCAAAGTGACTCAGATGATGTCATGAGGAGGAGATATCGGTCGCACCTCCCGCCGGGTTATGAGCCAAGAAATCTCTTCAACACGCCAGGAGCAGGAACTAGTAACCAACCGGTGGTAAACCGGACGGAGGCACCGGTAACAGGAGCGCCGGTTCAACCGCGCACGATGAACCTGCCTCGTCAGAACAACAGTGTGCCACAGTATGTTCCGATGCCCCCGAGGCATTACTCCAATCCGTTGGATAACATTGTGGTTGCCGCTTCACAATTGGCAGCCATCCCAATTGACGGCGAGTCACCAGTAGCGATTGAGACACGACGGGCCGGAGAGCTCCTTTAAATAGCTTTAAACTAGCAGCAGGCTTATTCGCATAGTCGCGAGAGGATTCATTCCACACCCCCGTCCGAGTCAGAGCTACATCAGGCACGTTGAGGATGAACCGGTCGTGTCAAGCGGTGCACGTCATCGTAACTCGCCGCGAGGGCATAACCTAGAAGGTGGTGGTGCTAATGCACAGGATGTGGTGGATCATGGTCGTGCACGTCGAGAAGCCGAGTTAGCAGCACAGCATGCGGCTCGTTAGCTTACTCCGGTTTGTCCTACCGCTTCAGTGGAGCCAGGCATGGTCTTCAGTTCTTTAGGGGTGCTGTGTCTCACCCCCTCTTTGCGTAATGTATGACTGCCCAAGGATTTTAAAGGCCCTCGTAAGGTGCCCAATTACACTACCGATTTACCCCCTGAGTCATGGGTTGAGAGTTATGAGATGGCGATGGATATGATGGATGTGGATGAAGCGGTGTGTACTAAGTACTTCACCATGATGTTGGAGCGGACAACTCGTACTTGGTCAAAGAGTTTACCGGCTAACTTCGTTGGGTCATGGGCTGAGTTAAAACACCGGTTTATCCAGAATTTTAAAGATAATTGTAAGCAGCCTATGTCGATTGTGGACCTGGCCGCTTGTGTTCAAGAGGATGGGGAGTCTACGACACATTGGGTGAAGTGAGTCTCAGCTATTTTGCATTCGTCAGACCGCATCAACGCGGATACAGCAGTTTTGACGTTGGAAGGCAATTGCCGGTTTATGCCATTAAAACTGAAGTTGGAAAGGCTCAGACGTCACTGCAATGACATGTCAACCCTTATGGCTGCTTTGGTGAAATACGCCGATTCAGATAGTACCAAATACCCTTAGTCTGAGGATGAAAAACCGGGGAAGGGGAAAAAGAACGGCAATGCCAAGGGGCAGCAGTATAATCCGGTAGGTCATTGGAACAATGGTAAGTGCAAGGCAGACAATAGCTTGGACATTGTGGCTAACACCAATGCCCAGGATAACGGTCAGCGTCGCAAGGGTAAACCGCCCCAACGGGGTGGAGGGCCAGGTCCTAATCTTGAACGGCTGCTAAATCAACCTTGCCCAAAACACGGATCGAAGGAGAGGCCAGTTTCGCATCTTTGGAAGGGTTGCTTTATTATGCGGGAGTTCAAAAATTCCAATATATTTCAATACGACAATGGCCCGCCCAGCGGTTCAGGAGGTGGTTTTCATGGGCCAGGTTACGGAGGTGGCAGCTCCGGTTCAGGATTCCAAGGCCATCAGACCGGACATGGCAATCAAGGTAATCAAGGCAGTCAGGGAGGTTATAATCATCAGGGGAATTAACAGCAGCAGCAGTCGGGTTATCAGAGTAATCCGAAGTAGTTGAATAGTCAGCAGTATCATGTCTTCACCACTAGCTTGTGTAAATGCGATCAGAAGCTTCATAAAAGGGTCGTGAACTCTGTTGAACCGGCGCTGCCTCAGTATCTGCGCTGGTCTAAGCAACCCATTTTAAGGAGTCGAGAGGATCACCCACCCCGGGTTGATAATCTGGGTCATCTGGCCTTAGTGGTTGCACCTCAAGTTGGGGGGTATAAGTTCACCAAGGTGCTCACGGATGGGGAAAGCAGTATAAATATCCTTTTCTATGACACCTTCCGCCGTATGGGATTGACAGATAAGAATGTTAAACAATCGAACACCGTCTTTCATGGTGTAGTGCCTGGTAAATCAGCGTACCCAGTGGGCAAGATAGCCCTAGAGGTGGCTTTCGGAGATGATCATGATTCAAGGTCAGAAACATTGACTTTTGAGGTGGTGAAAATTAAGAGGTCCGTATCATGCCCTGTTCGGACGACCGGCTTATGCCAAGTTCATGGCGAGGCCGTGTTATGTTTATCTATAGCTTAAGATGTCCGGTCATAAGGGGACCACAACAGTGCATGGGAGCAGGAAGATTGCTTTGGAATGTGAAGACGGTGATGTGGCTTATGCTAAATCGGTTTGTGCCATAGAGGAGCTGAAGTTTTATAAGGACAACGTTGATCTGGTAGACATGACTTCTTTGAAAAAACCAACTACAAAGCATGATCCGGCGTTGAAGTTTAAATTGGCTACAGACACTAAGATGGTTGATTTTGTTCCTGGTGATTCATCCAAGCAGTTCAGCATCAATGCTAACCTGGATCCCAAATAGGAAAGCGCGCTCATCGAGTTCATCCGTGAGAACGGAGACATCTTTGCATGGAAGCCTTCTGACATGCCAGGTGTACCGAGGGAACTCGCTGAGCACACACTTAATATAGATCCTAAGTTTAAACCGGTCAGGCAGTTTCTCCGCCGCTTCAACGAAGAAAGGCGTAAGGCTATTGGTGAGGAGGTAGCTCGGCTGTTGGCCGTAGGGTTTATCGTGGAAGTATTTCACCCAGAGTGGCTGGCGAATCCGGTGCTAGTTCTTAAGAAAAACGGCACTTGGCGTATGTGTGTGGACTACACAGATTTGAACAAGGCTTGTCCAGCGGATCCCTTTGCCCTCCCTCGTATTGATCAGATTATTGATGCTACAGTGGGTTGTGCTTATTCTGGTTATCATCAGATCAAAATGGCAGTTAAGGAACAGGAGAAGACAACTTTTATAACTCCCTTTGGAGCCTTCTGCTATGTCTCTATGCCCTTTGGGCTCAAGAGTGCCCAGGCAACTTACCAGTGCTGAGTTCATGCATATGTGGATGATATTGTGGTGAAGTCCAGGAAGGAGGAAACATTGACAGATGACTTGAGAGAGACTTTTGACAACCTCTGGGTTTATAAGATGATGCTTAATCCAGACAAATGTGTCTTTGGTGTTTCGGCATGCAAGCTCTTGGGTTTTCTCGTGTCTAACAGGGGCATTGAGGCTAATCCGGAGAAGATCATAGCTATCACCTCTCTGGCTAAACCGGCATTGTATCAATGATGCGTCTGGCGGGCCGGATTGCGGCTTTGAGCCGGTTTATCAGTCGTCTTGGGGAGAAGGCTATCCCTTTATATCAGATGCTAAAGAAAATGGATGACTTTGTCTGGAGCGATGCGGCTGATAAAGCGTTTGAGGATTTGAAGAGACAGTTAGCTGAACCGCCAGTCCTTGCGGCTTCGGTCGATAAAGAGCCCTTATTGCTATATGTGGCTGCTAATGCCCGGGCTGTTAGTGTGGCTATTGTTGTGAAGCGCAAGGAGGCTGGAAAGGAGTATCCGGTTCAACAGCCGGTTTTATTATATCAGTGAGGTGCTTATCGAATCTAAGCAGAGGTATCCGCATTGGCAGAAGCTGGTGTATGGGGTTTTTATGGCAAGCCGGAAGCTCAAACATTATTTTCAAGGTTATCCTATCACAGTGGTTAGTTCAGCCCCTTTGGGAGATATCATCCAAAAACAGAGAGGCGACTGGCCGGATTGCCAAGTGGGCTCTTGAGCTTGGACCTCACGGGCTCAAATATACACCTCGCACAGCAATCAAATCTCAAGCACTCATGGATTTCATCAATGATTGGACAGAGTTGCAGGCACCAAAGGAAAAGCCCGACAACACTCATTGGACTATTCACTTTGATGGGTCCAGGCAATTGGACGGCTCGGGGGCTGGAGTCATATTAACTTCCCCACGAGGTGACAAGTTTTGTTATGTTCTCCGCTTAATGTTCCCTTGTACTAACAATGCAGCTAAGTATGAGGCCTTACTCCATGGCATTTGTATGGCTAAAGATATGAATTTAAGTTGGGTTAAGTGCTTCGGTGATTCGGACCTGGTGGCAAAGCAGGTATCTGGCACTTGGGATTCTAAGTATCCACTCATGGCTGCATATCGACGGGAGGTGGACATAGTGGCTGGTCATTTCAAAGGTTATCAAGTTGACCATATAGACCGGCGAAAGAATGAAGCGGCGGACGCTTTAAGTCGTCTAGGCTCTCAGCGTAAACCGGTGCCACCTAATGTCTTCCTCGACGTACTTCATAATCCATTGGTAAAGATACCAACAGAGGAGGAGTTGGCTATTCCTGACCCAGAGGCCCAGTTGGTGGCGGCTTTGCATGTTATACTGGATTGGACAGTCATGTACCAGTCTTACATGAATCGGGGCGAGTTACCGGAGGATGAAACCTTGGCCCGGCATATAATCCGACGATCCAAGTCAATGACCATTATCAATGGGGAGTTACATCATTACAGCGTCACAGGAGAAATTCAACGTTGTGTGTCTCCTCAAGAGGGTTGTGAGATTTTGCAAGAAATCCACGAAGGAGAATGTGGCCACCATGCCGGTTCAAAATTCTTGGTGGCTAAGGCTTTTCGTCATGGCTTCTATTGGTTGACTGCTCATGCTGATGCTGGGGATTTGGTAAAGAGGTGTGACGGTTGTCAGAAATTTGCACGCCGCGCTCATGTTTCGGCTCAGGAGTTGAGAATGATTCCAATCACTTGGCCATTTGCAACTTGGGGGCTCGATATGGTTGGACCCTTTAAGAGATCCAAGGACAAAAAGACCCACCTGTTGGTGGCGGTTGACAAGTTTACCAAGTGGGTAGAGGCAGAGCCAGTCAGTAAGTGTGATGCAGCCACGACGGTTCAATTAATCAAAAATGTGATATTCCGGTTTTGTTTTCCACACAACATTATAACTGATAATGGTACTAATCTATCCAAAGGTGCTATGGAGGAATTTTATCAACGTGAGCACATGCGGCTTGATGTAGCGTCAGTGGCTCACCCCTAGTCTAATGGTCAAGCAGAGAGGGCAAATCAAGATATTTGGAGAGTATCAAACCCCGGCTTATGGTTCCTTTCAAGTGGACGCCGGGTTGTTGGGTGGAGGAGTTACCTTCTGTGTTATGGAGTATCAACACCACACCAAACAGATCGACGGGTTACATGCCTTTCTTCATGGTTTATGGAGCAGAGGCGGTTCTTTCTAGTGACATCCATCATGACTCGCCCCAGGTGGCGGTGTATGTTGAAGCTGAGAATGAGAAAGCACGTCAGGACTCACTGTACCTGTTAGATGAGGAGCGTGATTTAGCAGCAGCATGTTCGTCGATTTATCAACAAGATCTCCGACATTATCACAGCCGTGGGGTTAAGACCAGAACTTTTCAAGAAGGCGATCTGGTGCTCCGGCTCATCCAGGATCAGACTGATATGCACAAGTTATCCCCACTTTGGGAAGGACCTTTTGTGGTCAGCAAAAACCTGCACAATGGGTCATACTACCTTATCGATGTTCGAGAGCACAAAGACTCACGCAAGTCGGAGGAGGAGACCCAGTGGCCATGGAATATAGCTCTCCTTCGGCCTTACTATACTTGAGCCACGGTCTCTCCTTATGTACATAACTATGACAATGTATATATTATATAATAAACCGGAGCCTCAGCTAAAGCAGGGTCTCTGTTCTTTTTTACATCATGTGTGGTTCCATGCGGGCTTCTACTTACAAAGTGGAGTTCTATTAACCCGGCCTATAAAGCCACACAGATATAAAGGAAATCACTAGGGGTCTTGGTCCTATTCGAACCATAGCTACACCTTTTGATCGGCTTAAGACCAAAAAGGGAAATCACTAGGGGGCTTGGTTGTATTTACACCATAGCTACACCTTTTGATAGGCTTAAAGCCAAAAGTAAATTATGTGGATCAAAGAGAGTCTGTTGCATAAAGCACAACTCAAACATAGGTAACCACTGAGCATAGCTCAAATATTACTTGGGGGCTCCTTGCTTCTCAAAGAACAACGAGCTTGCACCCTTGTAATAGGCTATCAAGCCAGGCTTGGAAGCCAGGTGTATTCACCTAAAACCCCGGGTTATCCTGCCTCTTCAAGCAAGCCACTCCGTCCAGGTAAACCTGGTATGACCCACCGAACGTTTGACAAGTCAATATCATAGACCCTAAACTTGTCAAAGTTAAAACGGTGATTGGTTAAAGATTGAGGTCCATCTTGAAAGGCTTTGAAAAATGGGTTAACTCAGCGGCCTGGCATCCCATGAAAAGCCTCGATTTAGGGCCTAGCAGCCCATGAAAATCCTTGCATATTTCTTTTGTATTTGTTGTTTTAAAATATTTTGATAAGAGATTTATGAATATTTTCTGATAAACCGGTGTTTATTACAACTCGGCATGGCATTCAACGCTCAGTTGTCAGTACATGATCAGTTCTGAACCGGCAGTAAGTTGCTCCGGTCTGGTTTTGACTAGAGGTCACCTGCATTGTATGAACAAATTGGTGGTTATCATAACCAGCAAGAGGGAAAGGAGTCATCCATACTCCAGATTGGTGTTTTCACCCTTACTATACCAACAGCTGGTCAGCCAACAAGATATATCATAGGTATCATCTATTTTATATCTGGTAATTACAATCTTGGTTATCTATCCAAGTTATGTATATATTTTGGGCATCATGACCCGTCCAGTGGTAAACCACTAGGACACTTTCAAGTTCTTATCTGCAGGAGCAAGTTAAATAAAAGCCATATTGGACTATGCATATAAATCCCAAAGGCATGGCAAGTTCTCAGTATCAAGCAAAACAAACATGCTCGATGGCATGACAGATAAAGTGTTCACGCTATCCTATTACAAGGTGCTTTAAACAGCCCAAAATTGAATAATTGTTTTAATAGGAGTGGCAGACTTCAACTGATAAACCGGCCTCCCGTTTATGATTCCTCCTCTGGACGGCTTGAAGGTTGAGGGTCATCTTGAGTGGTCGCATTCTCCTCATCTCTAACAAGTCGCTGGAAATCAATCATTGACCAATCGATTCCAGTTAAGGCTTGAAAAACGGCTTCTTCATGAATAAGGTTGGAAGGGTCAATGTCAGGAGCGTAAGTATGCTAAAGGATTGGCGGAACAAGATCTTCTACATTATGAATCAGAGCGGGCTGTCTTTTTCCCTGAACATCGTAAACCGGTTGAAAATGAGATTGATCTGTGTCATCCGCCAATTTGCTTGCTATAGTCCGCATCTCCTTTTTCAGCCTTCAGAGATCGTCATTATTGAAATCTGAACCGTCTTCCTTCACACCAGGATAGCCTTTGATGATATCTACCGGTTCCAGATCTGGAATCCACGCCTTGGCCCGGATTAGCGCGGTCAGTGCACCTGACCTTGCGGCTGATCTCTTCAGTTCATCCAACCGGGCGGGCAGCATGGCCAACTTTTCGATGGTTTCTTTTATCAGCATCGGATGAGGCTTGTTATAAGCTGCAATGCAAATGGCTCGCTGGGATCCAGAATACAACTGTTCTATCAAAGTATAGGCCACTTTAAGCTTCGTCCGCATATCAGCACCCAGATGAGTGATGCGGGTTCCTATCATGGTAAAGCATCAATAAACCGGCCATTGATAAGACATTATGAATTGGAAAAACTGCATATGAGGATACTCGCCAAATATAGCAAAGGTCATGGCATTAATCTGGCGTTTTAAGCCTGTCAGTTCTTCAACCACCGGCTTCAGGGCTGCTTCTGCGTCTTCGGCTTTCTTTGTTAAACCAGCCTTCTCTGTCTCCCATTATGCACGCTCTTTGTTAAAGGTTTCTTTCAGCTTTTCCATGGCTGCTAAGGCATTTGTCAACTCTTCCTTGGCCTTGGAGAAGTGTGACCAATACCAGTAATGATAACCTCGCCTTCTTTGTCTCCAACAGCCTTTTCTGGAGTTGATGGAGTGTCAGCAGTTCTCACTGGACTAGAAGGTCTGTCATCAGTCTGGATTGGATTTGTTGGTTCATCATCTAGCACAGCAGTATCAGCTTCTACTAGTTCATCAGTATTATGATCTTGAGGGGGTGGTTCATCAAATGTGGCCTCAGTATTTGGACCCTCCGATTCTGTAGTTTGCTACGGTTCAATAACCACATGGTCTTCGGGCGGATTATTCGCCCGAGCCTTTTTACTGGGTCTGGCTTTGGCTCTAAACAGAACAAGATGGAAAGGTTAGCATAGCATATAAAATATGAAACATCAAAAGAAGGGGTTGAAGTACTTACCCAGCTACGGTTTTGAGAGGAGGAAGTTGTGTCACTGTTGACTCGCCAGAGGATGAAGGAGGTGTCACCTGATAATTCGAATCGGACGGATTAAGAGGTTGTTGGAAATAGCCTGCCTTGGGATAAGAAGTGTCAGAAGTGGGTGAGACCTCAGATCAGCGTTTCCGAACCGGGGTGTCTGGTAAACCGGTCGAAGTAACCTTTTGGCCATTGTGCCGGGTTGTGCGGCGAGCCTCATGCTGCTGCTTCTTCAAAATAAATGTTGGATCCAAGTGAGCAAGAGGATGATAAAAGCTTACTATTCAGACCACTTGACGAATTTTTTGTGTTGGCAGAGAGTCTGAACTGGAGGAAAGGATAATTACCTCTGCATCGTCAGCTTGGCTGCCCTCAACGTCCTCCTGATAAGTATCATTGTCAATGAGATGCATGAAAAGTGAACCAAGTGAATCAAGTTCTACCTCTACTTCCAGTTCATCCGGGTCGTCATCAAGCTCGAAACCGATGGGTTCAGGTGCTTTTCTCTTTGTGGTCTTCTTGATGGCTTTCGTCTTATGACAAGAAGGCTTCGCTGCTTTCTCTTGATGTTTCTTTTTCCAGAAAGGATTTTCACCCTGTTTAAACATGAGCAGAGGGTATTCAAAGATTACACAGTTCAAAAATATCAAGTGTAAAGCAGAAGCACAAACAATACTTACAGCGGGCGGTTTGTTTTGCGTGTAAAAGGGGCTTAACCCGGTCGTGCTGCAGACAGCTTCCGATTCATTCAATATTTTCTTAACAGATTTAATGACTTCTTCATCTGTTAGCTGAATATTGATATGGCGTTGGAAGTCTTCTACGTTACCAGTATACTCACACATTAAACCAGAGCGGCGACTTAACGGCAAAATGCTCCAGGAAATCCAACAATGGATGAAGTCCACGCCTGTTAAACCGTTGGCCAAGAAGGCTCTCAGCTTGGCGAGTTGAGGTGCGTATGAGGCCCGTTCCTGGGCACTTAGTCATTGCGGAAGTGGATGATTATTAGCGAGCCGGTGTGCACGATAACCCGGCAGAGGGTTCTCATCTTCGGGAGAGGTGTCTCTGCAATAAAACCAAGTTTGGTTCCACTGCTTTGGGTGCCTGTGGAGTTTGGCATGTGGAAACTCAACTTCTTTCCTTTTCTGAATGGAGACGCCACCAAGTTCAATATTGGGTCCGTCTACGAATTCAGTGCGCCGGTTTAGATGGAAGAAATCTCGGAACAGCTTGACAGTTGGTTCTTCTTGTAGATACACTTCACAAAAAACTTGGAAGTTGCATATATTGGATACCGAGTTGGGTCCAATATCTTGAGGGTGGAGTTGAAAGCTGGCAAGCACATCCCGGAAAAACTTCGATCAGGGAGGTTTAAAGCCACGGCCTATGTGATCAACAAACACCACTACTTCACCATGTTTAGGGGTGGGAGTATTTTCCGGCCCAGGAACTCGCCATCGGATCTCATTCTTCTTCGGTAAGGTGCCAATCTTGACAATTTCGTTGAGTTGCTCCTCAGTAACCCAGGAGGGGACCCAGTTGCCGGAATAAAACTGTTTGGCCATTCCAAGTGAAAGGCTGGGAAGAAAATAATGCCGGTTTATGATTCATTAATGGTGATGCACAAGGTACAACAAGGAGAAGGAATCCAAATTATGTGCAAATTGGTAAACCGACGACAGGGTATTTATGAATGATAAGGAATGAACAGAGGTAGAGGTATATACATATTGTTAAACCGGAGTATAAATAAATTGGCAGTTTAAAAGGGGACTAATGGTACCTGCTGGATTATCATACTTCAAAAAGTTAAACCGCCTATATTGGTGTAAAGGGTACAGATCTAAAAATACATAAATGAGGGAAACAGGTTTCACAGGATTGCATTGAAATTTTGGATCTACCGTAATTCAGGAAAAGGAAAAATATTGAGACTTAAAAGTTTGGTCCCGAAGCAGTTCACAAAAGGTCCAGATCAAGTTACAATGTATTTAAGGTTTGGATCAAATGGCTGAGATAAGGAGTTCCATAGCTACTATGCAGAACACATCAAAATCTAGCTCCGCTATCTATAGGTTGACGAAGAACACAAGGAGAGCGACATGAACCCGTATGAACCCTAACGGATCTACAAAGGAAAGAGGAGAGGCTTACAACAACGGTTGAGGTAGCGGAGATGCGCCCTGTCTTTCTGATGCAACCAGGTCGATGCAGCAGCCAACGAAGATGCAGAGGTGAAGCTCGACGACGACGGCGGCGCTCGGGTGCAGGGGCGTCGCGAGAAGGAAGAAGAAGCAAGGGGACGAAGGGGGAAAAGAAAATGACCCTTGGTTCTATTTATAAGGTAAAGGGAGAGGTGACACGCACAAGAATCAAGGAGCCCGAAAATTGGGTATTTGACAGAGCGGTCGCCTCGATTGTCGGAGGCTCATTAACTGAAGGTGAGAGGTATAATTTTTATATAACAAGTGATGTCATGGCGATTTATCATGATCCTGGAGGATGATGTCACGGCGGTTTACAAGATCCATGCGAAGGTGCCAGGGCAAGAATTTTTCTAAGTGTTGAAGATTGACATGAACAAGTTCAAATCAATCTGGGGCCTGATGTTGGGGATATTACTACTGGATTAAACCGGCCAAGAGTAGCCGAGTTAACTCTATGAAGAATAGAAGCCCATGAAGACGTAAGGATGGTGGCGCTTTACGAAGGCCCAAGGCCCAAAGGCGGGTTAAGGCCTATAGATGTAAACCGACTTTCTCATGTAACTTGTATTGTAAGATAGGAAGGATAGAGACCGAGCCGGACATGTTTATGATCCGGCCTCGGGACTCTGTAAACCAGCAGGCGTCAACCTGTGTATATAAAGGGATGACCTGGCAGTGGTTTAGGAACAACACACAACAACTCGAGAGCGAGGCAAAGCGTATTCACTCCCTGGTCATCGAAACGCTAGCAATACCAACACAACTAGACGTAGGCCTTTACCTTCACCAAAGGGGCCGAACTAGTATAAAACTCCCGTGTCCCTTGTCCGGTTTAACCCCTTTAAGCTAACCCATAGCGATGGATCCATGACTAAGTCCTTTCACGAGGACATCTGCCGTGACAAAACCATGACAGATAACATTGATGAAAGTGATCATGAAGACTCTCCCCCTAATAAATATGAATTGCATGTTGTTCCTGAGGGTTATGTTATGGATGAAGAAGCTACTAGAGCTATTTTAGCATGCAATGATAGAAGTGATCTTAAGAAGTTATTAGCTAAATGGAAGCAACAATCTCTTAATGCTAGAATGAAACCTGACCCTGCTTTTGCTACTTCACATATCTGTGTTACTGATAAGGATTATGAATTCTTTATTGATCCTGATATAATTACTTTGGTTGAATCTGATCCTTTTTGTGGCTATGAATCTGAAAATGTTGTGGTACATCTTACTAAATTAAATGATATGGCCACCCTGTTCACTAATGATGAGAGAACTCGCTACTTTTATATCCTTAAAATATTTCCGTTCTCATTAAAGGGTGATGCTAAGATATGGTTTAATTCCCTTGATCCTGGTTGTGTGCGTAGTCCCCAGGATATGATTTATTACTTCTCTGCTAAATATTTTCCTTCTCATAAGAAACAAGCTGCTTTAAGGGATATATATAATTTTCTGCAAATTGAAGAAGAGAGTCTCCCACAAGCTTGGGGGAGGCTTCTCCAATTACTTAATGCTTTGCCTGATCATCCTCTTAAGAAAATGAAATACTTGATATCTTTTATAATGGACTAACCGATGCTTCCAGAGATTACCTAGATAGTTGTGCTGGTTCTATTTTCAGGGAAAGAACACCGGATGAAGCTGAAATTCTATTGAATAATATGTTGACAAATGAAAATAATTGGACACTTCCTGAGCCAACTCCTGAGCCTATTCCTAAACCAACTCCGAAGAAGAGAGGTGTTCTATTTCTCAGTCCTGAAGATATGCAAGAGGCAAAGAAATCCATGAAAGAAAAGGGTATTAAAGCTGAAGATGTTAAGAATTTACCTCATATTGAAGAAATACATGGTCTTGATTTACCGCCTATTGAAGAAATACATGGTCTTGATAACCTGACACAGGTAGTAAAGGTAAATTATCTCTATAGATATGATAAAGATGAAATCCCATTTACTAAGTTTGCTAGCCCATGCTTAGATGAGTTTGATAAATTTATGGTTAAGCAAGAAGACTTCAATGCTTATTTTGGTAGAGAATTAAAATGCAGTGCTAATATGCTTGAACACTTGGGTGATTATATGGCTAATGTTAAAGGTGAACTTAAACTTATTAGTAAACATGCTTCTATGGTTACCACTCAAGTAGAACAAGTACTTAAAGCTCAGAATGATTTGCTCAATGAATTAATAGTAAGAATAATGATTTTGCTGTTAGAGTGGCTACTAGAACTGGTAAAATGACTCACGAACCTTTGTATCCTGAAGGCCACCCTAAGAGAATTGAGTAAGATTCTCGGAGAAATAATATAGATGCACCTAGTCCTTCTAAAAGGAAGAAAAGGAAAAATGATAGGACATTGCATGCTTCTAGTGAACCTATTACTGAAACACCTGAGAATCCAAATGATATTTCTATTTCTGATGCTGAAACACAATCTGGTAATGAACCTGAAACTAGTGATAATGTTAATGATGATGTTCATGTTGATGCTCAACCTAGTAATGATAATGATATAGAAATTGAACTTGTTGTTGATCTTGATAACCCATAATCAAGAATCAACGTTATGAAAAGAGAGACTTTGTTGGTAGGAAACATGGTAAAGAAAGAGAACCATGGGTTCAGAAACCCATGCCTTTTCCTCCTAATCCATCCAAGAAAAAGGATGATGAGGATTTTGAGCACTTTGCTAAAATGATTAGACCTATCTCTTCGCGTATGCGATTAACTGACATGCTTAAAATGAATCCTTATGCTAAGTACATGAAAGAAATTGTTTCTAATAAAAGAAAGATACTAGAAGCTGAAATTTCCACCATGCTTGCTAATTATACTTTTAAGGGTGGAATACCAAAGAAACTTGGAGATCCAGGAGTACCCACTATACCATGCTCCATTAAAAGAAACTATGTTAAAACTGCTTTATGTGATCTTGGAACCAGTGTTACTGTTAGGCCTCTCTCTTTATATCGTAGACTTGATTTGAATAAGTTGACATCTACTGAAATATATTTTCAAATGACTGATAAATCAACTGCTATACCTGTCGGTATTTGTGAGGATGTGCCTGTTGTGGTTGCAAACCTTACTATTTTAACGGACTTCGTTATTCTTGATATTCTCGAGGACGATAGTATGTCTATTATTCTTGGAAGACCCTTTTTGAATACTACAGGGGCTGTTATTGATTGCAACAAAGGCCATGTCACTTTTCATGTTAATGGTAATGAGCATACGGTACACTTTTCGAGGAATCAACCTCAAGTCCACAAGATTAATTCTATTGGAAAAAATCCATCGATTATTTTTGGAGGTTTTGAATTTCCTCTTCCTACTGTCAAGAAGAAATATGATATTCTTATTGTTGGGGATGTGCATATCCCCGTTGAGGTAACCTAGTGTTATTCGAAAATTCTCCAGTTCCATGTTATTCGGAATGAGTTTGTTAACAAGACTTGATCAACCTTGTTAATGGATTGCCTTTGATGATCATGAGATGGATGAATTTATAAAACACAACTCTCTATAACCTCTTTCTACTTTCTGTTATTTATATTGAATAAAATGGAAATAGTATTTTCTTTCTGTTATCTGAATTATCCATGCGATATAAAAATACCCCGAAAATAAAAGTTCTCCAAATGCCCTGAAATTTAAATAGGATTTTTTCTAGAATATTCGAGAATATTTGGCACTAAGAACACAGCAGGGGGGCATCCACCTGGCCACGATGGTGGAGGGCGCGCCTTACCCCCTGGGCGCGCCCCGTGCCTCGTGGGCCCACGGTGGCCCTCCTCCACTTATTCCTGCACCCACACACTCCTTTCTCCCACAAACACCACTGTCCAGCTCAAGCACGAGTTCTAGCTCATTTTGCTGTGATTTTCGATCTCCTTGCTCAAAGCACCTCTCACAAAACTGCTTTGGGGGATTGTTCCTTGGTATGTGACTCCTCCATTGGTCAAATTAGTTTTTGTTCTAGTGTTTTAGTCATTGCAAATTTGTGCTGCCTAGGTGACCATGTTCTTGAGCTTGCATGTCAAATTTATGTGGTTCCAAGTAGTTTTGATGCATGATATAGGCTCTAGGAACTTGTGGGAGTAGTTGCTATCAATTTTGTTGAGTTCGGTTCACTTTTATTTTGAAGTTACTAACAATTTCAGAATTTTTTCAGAGGAGGATATATGTTTAGGAAAATGTACAAAGGTGGTTCTTCAAGGAAACAAGAACCCAGGCTTGCAATGCGTGATGCTGATGATGAGTCACGAAGGGACGCTCCAGTGCGGCCTTGTGAATGGCCTTTAGAGGACTTCATGGATCGAGCGGGGATTAAGGTAGAATTTAATGCATATTTGCGTAACGCTGATCTTGTGTGCTTCGAGGAAGAACAATACCGTCAGTACCACTATCTCACTAGTTCCTTTGTGAGGAGGTTTGAATTTTCATCTTCACGTAATTCTCAAACTGTCTTGTTCGATCTTTATGAAAATTCCTACACTATGGACTTAGAGGACTTTACCACTACTTGCAAACTTCCACAATGGGGTAGTGCTAGTGAACTTCGCAAATCTGAATTTAGAGATTTTCTTGGTAGTATAACTATGGGGGAATCTAGAGATATAGCACAAGCTAACATAGGGAGCATTCACTTTCCTGCTATACATTATTTTGCTCTCTTCATAGGTAGATGCATTAACGGTAAAGATGAAGCATGTCACATGTGTGTCCCTGACCTCAGTATTCTTAGGAGTGCTGTGTTAGGAGATAAATCTTATAATTTGGGAGCCATTGTTGCACGTAGGTTGCATCTTAATAGATTTAATGGAGATTTCTTTGGTGGAATTTATGCAACCCGCATAGCTAATTTTCTTGGTATAACCATACGTGAGGATGATATTGAGTTGCCTCCTGCTTATTTGGATTATGAGGCTATGGTTCATCATCAGTTTGTTGAGAGGAACGATCAGTT
Organism: Triticum aestivum; assembly: GCF_018294505.1. NCBI lineage: Eukaryota > Viridiplantae > Streptophyta > Magnoliopsida > Poales > Poaceae > Triticum > Triticum aestivum. Next base: position 207,175,259 of record NC_057806.1, read on the forward strand.
CCTCCAGTACCGACTAATCTTTGACAGACGACGCACCTATCATGTTTCTCTCCCTGCTTCTACTTTCTTTGACTTTCAGGAAAAAGGGAGATATTCTATAACCAGAGACGAGGCGGAAGATTATAAGAGGAGAGCTGAGATAGCTTGCCTCCAAGTTGCAGCCCACGATGCAATGACTGCTGCATCTCAGTACGACCCCAACTATTACTTTGGATATCCACCAGGCCAACCGTGGCATTAGACCAACTTAGGCCAAAAGCCTAAGCTTGGGGGAGTACGTATTTCCCACCGACATTACATTCATGTTCACACACTCATTGCTAGATGTCGGTGCTCATACTTTTTCATTGTAATATACATGCTAGTTTATTTCCTTTTTATGCTTTCTTCTTGTGTGCTTAATAAACCTTAAGAAAAACAAAAAAAATTAGTTGTAGCTTTTAGCTAGTTTTAATTTCCATGCTTGTAGTAGTAATTAAAAAGAAAACCCAAAAAGATTTCATCTTCTTTTGCTTGTTGGGAGCTTTCTCGTGTAAATAGTTTTATTTCTTTTCTTTTCTTTGGGGTCGATGGGAGAATACCATGATTAAATTGTTGAAGTGGCTCTTATATGCATTATTGTTGATCTGACAAAAGAGCCCATATTGCCTTGTCTTCTCCTGTTTATTGAATGCTTGCAGATTCCAGCTTAGTCCAATGCATGCGCACTATTATTATTATTCACATCATTCGGTCGTGCAAGTGAAAGGCAATTATGGCGATATATGATGGATTGACTGAGATGAGAAAAGCTGGTATGAACTCGACCTCTCTTGTTTTTGTCAATTTGATTAGTTCATCGTTCTGATTCAGCCTATATTGAATAAACATGTTTGCAATGACAACTAGAGATCATAGTTTCTTGTGCCATGCTTAATTAGATAGGAGCTTATAATGGTTTACCTTGCGTGCCAACATGCTATTAAAAGGGTTGTGATGTGGTATGATAGGGTGGTATCCTCTTTTGAACAATTCGAGTGGCTTGACATGGCACATGTTCACGCATGTAGTTAAAACAAAATCAACATAGCCTCTACTATATTTATGTTCATGGTGCATTATATCCTACTCATGCTAGCATTCGGTGTTGATTAATTTTGATGCATGTTCATGACTGTTGTCGCTCTCTAGCTCGTCGCTTCCCAGTCATTTTCTAGCCTTCACTTGTACTAAGAGGGAATACTACTTGTGCATCCAATCCCATAAACCCCAAAGTTATTCCATATGAGTCCACCATACCTACCTATATACGGTATCTACCTTCCGTTCCAAGTAAATTTGTATGTGCCAAACTCTAAACCTTCAAATAAATATCCTATTTTGTATGCTCGAATACCTCATGTATCGACTAGAGTTGTCCGTATCTTCCATGTTAGGCGGGTTATTCTCAAGAGGAGTGGACTCCACTCCTCACTCACGAGAAAATGGCTGGTCACCGGGATGCCATGTCCCATGCTTTTGCAAACAAAATGAAAATAATTGCAAACAAAACTCCCCCTGGGACTCTTGTTAGTTGGAGGCACTCATTGTTTCGAGCAAGCCATGGGTTGATGCTTGTTAGTGGAGGGGGAGTATAAACTTTACCATTCTGTTTGGGAACCGCCTATAATGTGTGTAGCATGGAAGATATCGTCATCTCTTGGTTGTTATGTTGACAATGAAAGTATACCGCTCAAAATATTATTCATCTCTATTTCAAAACCGAGCTCTGGCACCTCTACAAATTCCTGCTTCCCTCTACGAAGGGCCTATCTATTTACTTTCATGTTGAGTCATCATCCTCTTATTTAAAAGCACCATTTGGAGAGCACCTCTATCATTTGCATTCATTGCAGTTAGTTTACATTGAGTATGACTTGACTGGATCTCCTTTACCATGAATTACAATGTCTAGTCAGTCCTTGATCTTTAAAGGTGCTCTGCGTTTATGTTTTGCGGTCTTAGAAAGGGCTAGCGAGATACCATCTTGTTATATCATATTATGATTGTTTTGAGAAAGTGATGTCATCCGAGATTTATTATTATTGCTCGCTAGTTGATTATGCAATTGATATGAGTAAACATGAGACCTATGCGTTATTGTGAATATGGTTAGTCTATAATCTTTGCTGAAAACTTGAATGTTGGCTTTACATATTTACAACAAAAAGAGCAAATAGAGTTTGTAAAAGTTTTTCTTTATCACTTTCAGTTTGTCAACTGAATTGCTTGAGGACAAGCAAAGGTTTAAGCTTGGGGGAGTTGATACATCTCCGTCGTATCTACTTTTCCAAACACTTTTGCCCTTGTTTGGACTCTAACTTGCATGATTTGAATGGAACTAACCCGGGCTGACGTTGTTTTCAACAGAATTGCCATGGTGTTATTTATGTGCAGAAACAAAAGTTCTCGGAATGACCTGAAACTCCACGGAGCGTATTTTTGGAAATAATAAAAAATACTAGCAAAAGAGCAAGACCAAGGGGCCCACACCCTAGCCACGAGGGTGGGGGCGCGCCTGCCACCCTTGGGCGTGCCCCCCTACCTCGTGGGCCCCCTGGAGCTCCTCCGACCTCAACTCCAACTCTATATAATCACTTTCGGGGAGAAAAAAATAAAGGAGAAGGATTCATCGTGTTTTACGATACGAAGCCGCCGCCAAGCCCTAAAACCTCTCGGGAGGGCTGATCTAGAGTCTGTTCGGGGCTTCGGAGAGGGGAATCCGTCGCTGTCGTCATCAACAACCATCCTCCATCACCAATTTCATGATGCTCACCGCCGTGCGTGAGTAACTCCATCGTAGGCTTGCTGGACGGTGATGGGTTGGACGAGATTTATCATGTAATCAAGTTAGTTTTGTTAGGGTTTGATCCCTAGTATCCACTATGTTCTGAGAATGATGTTGCTATGACCTTGCTATGCTTAATGCTTGTCACTAGTGCCCGAGTGCCATGATTTCAGATCTGAACCTATTATGTTTTCGTGAATATATGTGAGTTCTTGATCCTATCTTGCCAGTCTATAGTCACCTACTATGTGTTATGATCCGGCAACCGCGAAGTGATAATAATTGGGACCACTCGCGGTGATGACCATAGTTTGAGGAGTTCATGTATTCACTATGTGTTAATGCTTTGGTCTGGTACTCTATTAAAAGGAGGCCTTAATATCCCTTAGTTTCCGCTAGGACCCCGCTGCCACGGAAGGGTTGGACAAAAGATGTCATGCAAGTTCTTTTCCAAAAGCACATATTACTATATTCGGAATACATGCCTACATTACATTGATGAATTGGAGCTAGTTTTGTGTCACCCTAGGTTATGACTGTTACATGATGAACCGCATCCGGCATAATTCTCTATCACCGATCCATTGCCTACGAGCTTTCCATATATTGTTCTTCGCTTATTTACTTTTCCGTTGCTATTGTTCCAATCACTACAAAATACCGAAAACATTACTTTCGCTATCATTAACTTTGGCTACCGTTACCACTACTATCATATTACTTTGCTACTAAATACTTTGCTGCTGATATTAAGTTTCCAGGTGTGGTTGAATTGACAACTCAGATGCTAATACTTGAGAATATTCTTTGGCTCCCCTAGTGTCGAATCAATAAATTTTGGTTGAATACTCTACCCTCAAAAACTGTTGTGATCCCCTATACTTGTGGGTTATCAATGCTCTTTTAAATCTCCAATATAAATAGGGTCTTCCGAACTTTCTCTTCCATATATAAGGCCATAGGGGCATTATTCATATCACATGTCACTTCTCTTTTGATAAGAGATGGAACTTTCGGGTCCGGGTGGGGGATTTTTTATGTAAATAGGTTAGAAAAATACCCTCTGGTGTGATCCTTCATCTCCGCATCTTGCACCCACACCCCATTGTCACCTAGAATTTTTTTAGTCTGATTTCTTTTCTTTCTAGCTATTGTCGAATTATCGAAAAAGAGGTGTTACGGTCCCCATACAATAGATAGTTTGCACGACCATGTTGAATCCCATAAATCTCCTCTTGTTCCAAATGGTTCTCAATAATGACAAGAATCTCCTTTTGTCGCACTAGAGAATCCACCTTCATAGGCTGTTGGGGATATAACCCCGCGGTGTGACCTGCCCAGGAGGGGTTGGGTTACACTATTGGATACTCTTAAATGAAAGCCTAAGTAGGCCCAAGAAATATAAGATATGAAAACTGGAGGCGGCTTACAAGGCGGGCATGTTGAAGACCCAATACCCGGACATGGTATCATAACCCGGAGGTGTGAGCCGCCCGATGGCGACTTGCCTAGCAAGGCAAAGGCGACTTAGTACCCGGGTCGGTCACGTTGAATGATCGGACTTGCACTCTTGTAAGCCCAGGGCCTCGACCTGTCTATATAAAGGCAAGACATTGCGGCTGGTAAACTTAAGTTACAATCGATCGAGATCTAGGTTAAGCGATTCCGCTCCCTTGTAATCGATACTCAATCAATACAACACAAAGCAGGAAGTAGGCTTTTACCTCGTTGGTGATGGGATGAATCTGGGTAAACTCGTGTCTCTCATCCCGCTCAACCCGTTTAAGCTAATCATCATTGCCATGGCCTCGCACCTAAGTCCTTTCACAAGGGCATCTACCGTCACAAAACCACGACCATTGGCGCCCACCGTGGGGCTAGCGCACAGTGGTTTCGACTTCTTAAAGGTCTCTTTCCCAAGGATTGAGGGGTACACCCTTGGCACGATGACCCAGAGTCGCCGCGGCAAGCTCTACATCGAAAAACGCTGGCTGGGGCCCTGAGGCTGACTCAATTGAGTACAGGTATCAGGTCCCCTTTGGCAGAATTCACGTCTTCATCAGCAAGATTGGAAAATTTGAGCCTGAGCCGGACACCTCCACTGACCTCTTCGAGTCGGCCCACAGCATGCAACCCGGCCGGAAGCGTGCCTTTGTCAGTCTACTCAAATGATGAGTCCTCAACCGGAGAGATGGAATCATCCTATCAGCTTCAAGATGGTGGGCTTAGGGGCTATTCTGATGGCAACAATATTCTAGAACCCTATGAGCCACCAAGCAGGGTTGCTATCTTCATGGCCGGCACAACGTCAGCCTTAAATTCATCAACAACTGCGGCTATGATGTCTGGATCGGCTGCAGCTACGATGACTGGGGCTAGCGTCTCAGAGAGACCGCCGGCTCAAGTCTTGCCGGATCTTTTGGGCAATTTGACAACTTTGTTGGGAACTGAGGTGACTGTGGTGAATCGAGCGGAGCGCAAGGCAGAGATTGTAAAGATTCAGTCAGAGATCACTAAGGCCCAGGAGGATGTCAATGCAGAGAATGAAAGGATGGCGATGGAACGGGCTCAGATTGCGGCTGAGTCGGAGCGTGTAAGGGCAAAAGCTTGGCGTTTAAGCCTGGATCAAAAAGCCTCTCACACAGTTCTTCGTAGAAGGCACCACACTCGCCTGCCTTTGTAGTATGAGCCCATGAATCTATTCAACACATTGGGGTAGGGACAAGCACTCCTGATGCAAGGGTGAATCCTTAGTTGAACACGAATGTGCCTGGAAGCTGGGTGGCAGCTCAACCTCGTCAGCCCGAGACAGCATAGAGGCAGGAGCGGGTACCTAACCTGCCCCCTGCTACGTCTTGAGCTTGCGTTGGTTTTCCCCAAAGAGGAAGGGATGATGCAGCAGAGTAGCATAAGTATTTCCCTCAGTTTTTGAGAACCAAGGTATCAATCCAGTAGGAGCCCACGCTCAAGTCCCTCGTACCTGCACAAAGCGATAGCTACTCGCAACCAACGAGATTAGGGGTTGTCAAGCCCTTCACGGTCACTTACGAGAGTGAGATCTGATAGATAGAATATTTTTGGTATTTTTGATATAAATATGCAAAGTAAAAAGTAAAATCAAAGTAAATAGCAAAACAAGATTAAAGTGATGGGGATTGATATGATGAGAATAGACCCGGGGGCCATAGGTTTCACTAGTGGCTTCTCTCAAGAGCATAAGTATTCTACGGTGGGTGAACAAATTACTGTTGAGCAATTCATAGAATTGAGCATAATTATGAGAATATCAAGGCATGATCATGTATATAGGCATCACGTCTGTGACATGTAGATCGAAATGATTCTGCATCTACTACTATTACTCCACTCATCGACCGCTATCCAGCATGCATCTAGAGTATTAAGTTAAAAACAGATTAACGCTTTAAGCAAGATGACATGATGTAGAGAGATAAATCCATGCAATATGAAATAAACCCCATCTTGTAATCTTCGATGGCAACGATACATTACGTGTCTTGCTTCCCCTTCTGTCACTGGGAAAGAACACCGCAAGATCGAACCCAAAGCTAAGCACTTATCCCATGGCAAGAACTACCAATCTAGTTGGCCAAACCAAACAGATAATTCGAAGAGACTTGCAAAGATAACCAATCATACATAAAAGAACTCAGGGAAGATTCAAATATTCTTCATAGATAGACTTGATCATAAACCCACAATTCATCGGTCTCAACAAACACACCGCAAAAGAAGAAGATTACATCGAATAGATCTCCACAAGAGAGGGGGAGAACATTGTATTGAGATCCAAAAAGAGATAAGAAGCCATCTAGCTAATAACTATGGACCCGAAGGTCTGAGGTAAACTACTCACACTTCATCGGAGGGGCTATGATGATGTAGAAGCCCTCCGTGATGACGGCCCTCTCCGGCGGAGCTCCAAAACAGGCCTCAAGATGGGATCTCATGGATACAGAAAGTTGCGGTGGTGGAATTAGGTTTTTGGCTCCCCCTCTGATCGTTTGGGGGTACGTGGGTATATATAGGAGGAAGGAGTACGTCGGTGGAGCACCGAGGGGCCCACGAGGCAGGGGGCGCGCCCTGTATGGGGGTGTCCCCTACCCTCGTGACCGCCTCCGCTACTTCTTAGAGTAGGGTCCAAGTCTCCTGGGACTTATCCGAGAAGAAAATCATGTTCCAAAAAGGATTTTTTTTGTTTGGACTCCGTTTGATATTCTGTTTCTTCGAAACACTAAAATAGGCAAAAAACAGCAATTCTGGGCTGGGCCTCCGGTTAATAGGTTAGTCCCAAAAATAATATAAAAGTGGAAAATAAAGCCCAATGTAGTCCAAAACAGTAGATAATATAGCATGGAGCAATCAAAAATTATAGATACGTTGGAGACATATCAGGCATCCCCAAGCTTAATTCCTGCTCGTCTTCGAGTAGGTAAATGATAAAAAGAGAACTTTTGATGCGGAGTGCTACTTGGCATAATTTCAATGCAAAATTTCTTAATTGTGGTATGGATATTCAGATTAGAAAGATTCAAGACAAAAGTTCATATTGACTAAAGAATAATAACACTTCAAGCATACTAATAAAGTAATTATGTCTTCTCAAAATAACATGGCCAAAGAAAGTTATCCCTACAAAATCATATAGTATGGCTATGCTCTATCTTCACCACACAAAGTATTTAAATCATGCACAACCCCGATGACAAGCGAAGCAATTGTTTCATACTCTAACTTTTTCAATCTTCACGCAATACATGAGCGTGAGCCATGGACATAACACTATGTGGAATAGAAGGGTGGTTGTGGAGAAGACAAAAAGAGGGGAAGATAGTCTCACATCAACTAGGCATATCAACAGGCTATGGAGATGCCCATCAATAGATATCAATGTGAGTGAGTAGGGATTGCCATGCAACGGATGTACTAGAGCTATAAGTATATGAAAGCTCATCAAAAGAAACTAAGTGGGTGTGCATCCAACTCGCTTGCTCACGAAGACCTAGGGCAATTTGAGGAAGCCCATCATTGGAATATAGAAGCCAAGTTCTATAATGAAAAATTCCCACTAGTATATGAAAGTGACATAACGAGAGACTCTCTATTATGAAGATCATGGTGCTACTTTGAAGCACAAGTGTGGTAAAAGGATAGTAACATTGTCCCTTCTCTCTTTTTCTCTCATTTTTTATTTTATTTTTTTATCCGGGCCTTTTATCTTTTTTTGTGGCCTCTTTTTTTTATTTGGGCTTCTTTGGCCTCTCTTTTTTTATTTTTCGTCCGGAGTCTCATCCCGACTTGTGGGGGAATCATAGTCTCCATCATTATTTCCTCACTGGGACAATGCTCTAATAATGATGATCATCACACTTTCATTTTTCTTACAACTCAACAATTACAACTCGATACTTAGAACAAATATGACTCTATATGAATGCCTTCGGCGGTGTACCGGGATATGCAATTGTAACGCCCTCGATGCGGCTATATCTCCCACGTGTCGAAGCACGACTTAGAGGCATAACCGCATTGAAAGCAATGTCGCAAGTGAGGTAATCTTCACACAACCCATGTAATACATAAGGGAAAGAGGTACATAGTTGGCTTACAATCGCCACTTCACACAATTACATGAATAAAGCATTACATCAACCAGATACAATCAAGGTCCGACTACGGAACCAAAATAAAAGAAAACTACCCCAAATGCTACCCAGATCCCCGATCGACCCCAACTAGGCTCCACTACTGATCAACTAGAACGAAACAACACAAAGGACAAGATCTTCATCGAGCTCCTCCTGAGCTTGGTTGTGTCATCTGCACAGACTCATCGGCACCTGCAAGCTGGTTTGGAAGTATCTGTGAGTCATTGGGACTCAGCAATCTCGCACCCTCGCGATCAAGACTATTTAAGCTTATGGGTAAGGTAAAGGTATGAGGTGGAGCTGCAGCAAGCGACTAGCATATATGGTGGCTAACATACGCAAATGAGAGCGAGAAGAGAAGGCAAAAGCACGGTCGAACAACTATGACCAAGAAGTGATCCTAGAACAACCTACGTCAAGCATAACTCCAACACCGTGTTCACTTCCCGGACTCCGCCGGAAAGAGACCATCACGGTTACACATGCGGTTGATGTATTTTAATTAAGGTCAACTTCAGGTTTTCCACAACCGGACATTAACAAATTCCCATCTGCCCATAACCACGGGCACAGCTTTCGAAAGTTCATAACCCTGCAGGGGTGTCCCAACTTAGCCCATGACAAGCTCTCACGGTCAACGAAGGATATTTCTTCTAGCGGGAAGACCCGATCAAACTCGGAATCCCGGTTACAAGACATTTCGACAATGATAAAACAAGACCAGCAAAGCCACCCGAATGTGACGACAAATCCCGATAGGTGCTGCACATATCTCATTCTCAGGGCATACCAGATCGTCCAAACTTCCGGTAGGCCAGCCCAGAGTTGCCCCTTGTGGCCACCGGCAGCTGACAAGTTGGACCAACACTCAGAGGAGCACTGGCCCGGGGGTTTAAATAAAGATGACCCTTGAGCCGGCCGACTCAAGGGAAAGAAAAGGCTAGGTGGCGAATGGTAAAACCAATGTTGGGCCTTGCTGGAGGAGTTTTATTCAAGGAGAACAGTCAAGGGGTTCCCATTATACCCAACCGCGTAAGGAACGCAAAATCCGGGAACATAACACCGATATGACGGAAACTAGGGCAGCAAGAGTGGAACAAAATACCAGGCATAAGGCCGAGCCTTCCACCCTTTACCAAGTATATAGATGCATTAATTAAATAAGAGATATTGTGATATCCCAACAAGTAAACATGTTCCAACAAGGAACAACATCTCCATGTTCCAACAAGGAACAAACTTCAATCTTCACCTGCAACTAACAACGTATAAGAAGGGCTGAGCAAAGTGGTAACATAGCTAAACAACGGTTTGCTAGGACAAGGTGGGTTAGAGGCTTGGTTCAACAATATGGGAGGCATGATAAGCAAGTGGTAGGTATCGCAGCATAGGCATAGCAAAAGAGTGAGCAACTAAGCAAGCAAAGAGAGAAGTGATTTCGAGGGTATGATCATCTTGCCTGAAATCCCGCAAGGAAGAAGAACGAGTCCATGAAGAAGGCCAACGGACGTAGTCGAACGAATCCTCACAACATGACATTACCGGAACCAACCTGAAGAAGCAACACCGAAAAGAAGCAAACAACATAGTAAACAAACCACACATGAACATGGTATGATATGCGGGATGCGGTATGCGATGCATATGCATGATTTGACAAGGAATGATTGAAACTGGCCTCAACATGGAAAACCAAGAGTGCCACTAGAAAGGTTAGGTGATTTCGGTTGAAATCGATATCAAGATTGCCGGAATCGGATGCACGGTTTGGAAATGGCAAGCAAAACAAATATGGCACCGGTCTGTGATAAACAGCAAGTAGCCATCTAAATGCAACAAGATAATTATGCTTCAGCCCTCAAACATGGCAACAAAATACATGTAAGGGATCCACTCATAATGCTTGACAAAAGATGAACACTGAGCTACGGCCAGTTCATCCATTAACAGGTTCAAACAAGCATGGCAAAAGTGCAATTGGTAAACAGGTCTCACACTTAGTGAAGTTAACACGAGCCTGGAATTTCATATCAGGTAGCACACTTTGGAGCAAGAAAACTATATGCTACAGGCACTTAACATGGCAAAGCAAGACATGGCATGGAGCTACTCAAAGAGCTTAACAAAAGTCCCTTAGTGACCTTGAGCCAAAAGGGATCAGAAAATACAATTGCAAGCATGTGAACATGGCAAAAACATAATCAGATTACAGACTTAGTGAAAAACTGGAGCATGCAAACCCGATATCAAGTAGGCATGTCTACGAGCTCGATGCACTCACTACAGAGCAAGGCATGACAATATAAGCATACACATCAAGAATACACATTATACAAGCTAGACATGGCAAGAACAACAACATAGCATGCACGGATCAACTACAACATCCTCGGCAAAATCGCCAACAAGTAGACAATCTGCCCAGATTCATGAAATAGCAAAAGTAGAGCTCGATTGACTCAAGCTAGTGTGCTCCATAATTGCCAACAAAGACATGGATGGAAAGAGCACTACAAGATTAACAAAATATCCTTACTGATCATCCTCAAAAGAGGCAAGGATCACTAGGAAACAACATGAACATATGGCATATTGCTAAAAACAGTCCAAGGACTTGGTGGAATTGCTAAGTCCCTGAAATCAGCATTAACGAATGCACCACTTTGCAAGCTTGTGATAGTCACCACACACATCACAAAAATACATGGATTGCACCTCTGGAAAGATGGCAAAATATATAACCAAATACATGTAGAGCTCAGGGGCATATCATGCACACAATAATCATGGCAAAAATGACAAATAGCTATTTGGAGCAGCATATCTGACAATTAACTCAAATAGCTCTATTCCAACAGCATTTCTGGCATCAAGATGAACTCAAATGAAAATGATGCAATGAGATGAAATGATGTACTCTCTGAGACGAACATTTTGATATGCTATACGCGCAAAACAGAGTTACGGGCGCAAAGTTACGGCACGATGAACATGGGCATTTGAAACATGGAAATCTCGGGGACTTACTGGAATTCTCACCCCGGGAAAAGTCAACGGGCGGAGTGGATCGGGTCGGACAAGGCGAAGCGGATCGGGTCGGGCGAGGCGGAGCGGATCGGGCCGAGCCGAGGCCGAGGAGGACCCGAGCGACGGAGACGGCAGCTCCGGCGAGGTCGTCGCCGGCGGGGCGACGGATCCGGCCGGGCTCGGGCTCCCGTGGCCAGATCTGGCGGCGGGCGGTGGTAGAGCTCCTCCGAGGGGGCGGGCGGTGATGCGGCGAGGCGAACGACGGCGGTGGTCGCCGGTCAAGGCGGCGGACGGCGGGGTACAGCGCCACAGCGAGCTCGCCGGCAGGAGGAAGTGCGGCGGCGCGCGGGCGAAGGCGGCCAGCACAGTTCGGGCGGGACGCTCGCGGGGCGCGGCGGCAGCGAGAAAGGGCCGGGAGGGCCCGTGACGGGCTCCAGCGGGCCCGCGTGGCCGGGGCACTGACGGAGACACATGGCGATGCGGGAGTGGTGGAGGGCGCCCGCGGGGCTGAGGTGGCACGCTCCCATTGGACGGGGCGACGTGGCGGCAGAGTGGACGCCTCCACCGGCGAGACAGACATGTCCGGTGGCGCTGAGGGAGGAGTTTTAGGGTTTCGGGGAAAGGATCCGAAAACGAAAATGAAGGGGGTCTATTTATAGAGGTAGAGGGAGCTAGGAGAGTCCAAATGAGGTGCGGTTTTCGGCCACGCGATCGTGATCTAACGACCGAGATGATGGAGAGGTCTTAGGTGGGTTTTGGGCCACTTTGGAGGGGTGTTAGGATTAAACACACACGAGGCCTTTTCGGTCCCTCGGTTAACCATTAGAGTATCGAACGAAGTCCAAATGGTACAAAACTTGACAGGCGGTCTACCGGTAGTAAACCAAGGCTGCTTGACAAGTCTCGGTCCAATCCGGAAATGTTTAATACCCGCACACGAAAGAAAGGTAGAAATGACCACCGGAGGAGAACGGAGTGCCGGAATGCAAAACGGACAACGGGGAAGATACTCGGATGCATGAGAAGAACATGTATGCAAATGAAATGCACATGATGACATGATATGCAATGCATGACACGCAAGCAATGACAAGGCAACAACAACGAATAACTGGACGACACCTGGCACATCGGTCTCGGGGCGTTACAGCAATGAATCAAGAGTGACATGTATGAAAGAATTATGAATGGTGGCATTTCCACAAATACAATGTCAACTACATGATCATGCTAGCAATATGACAATGATGGAGCGTGTCATAATAAACGGAACGGTGGAAAGTTGCATGGCAATATATCTCGGAATGGCTATGGAAATGCCATCATAGGTAGGTATGGTGGCTGTTTTGAGGAAGGTATATGGTGGGTGTATGATACCGGTGAAAGGTGCGCGGTATTAGAGAGGCTAGCAATGGTGGAAGGATGGGAAAAAAGTTCATATAATCCATGGACTCAACATTAGTCATAAAGAACTCATATACTTATTGCAAAAATCTAGAAGTTATCAAAGCAAAGTATTACGCGCATGCTCCTAGGGGGATAGATTGGTAGGAAAAGACCATCGCTCGTCCCTGACCACCACTCATAAGGAAGACAATCAATAAATAAATTATGCTCCGACTTCATCACATAACGGTTCACCATACGTGCATGCTACGGGAATCACAAACTTTAACACAAGTATTCTTTAAATTCACAACTACTAAACTAGCATAACTCTAATATTATCACCTCCATATCTCAAAACAATTATCATGCTTCAATCTTCTCTTAGTATTCAACGGACTAAAAAGAAAATTTCACATATCTTGAACACCAAGCATATTTATATTAAGCAAATTACCATGCTATTAAGACTCTCAAAATAATTTAAGTGAAGCATGAGAGATCAATAGTTTTTTAAAACAAACCACCACCGTGCTCTAAAAGATCTAAGTGAAGCACATAGAGCAAAATTATAACGCTCAAAAGATATAAGTGAAGTGCATAGAGCAAAACTACATAGCTCAAAAGATTTAAGTGAAGCACATAGAGTATTCTATCAAATTTCAATTCAAGTATGGCTCTCTCAAAAGGTGTGTACAGCAAGTATGATTGTGGCACACTAACAAACAAAGACACAAATAATACAAGACGCTCCAAGAAAAACACATATCATGTTGGTGAATAAAAATATAGCTCCAAGTAAACTACTGATGGAAGTGGACGAAAGAGGGGATGCCTTCCGGGGCATCCCCAAGCTTTGACTTTTTGGTGTCCTTGGATTATCTTGGGGGTTCCATGGGCATCCCCAAGCTTAGGCTCTTGCCACTCCTTGTTCCATAATCCATCAAAAGAATTCACCCAAAACTTGAAAACTTCACAACACAAAGCTCAATAGAAATCTCGTGAGCTCCGTTAGAGAAAGAAAACAAAATACCACTTCAAGGTACTGTAATGAACTCATTCTTTATTTATTTTGGTGTTAAACCTACTGTATTCCAACTTCTCTATGGATTATAAACTATTTTACTAACCATAGATTCATCAAAATAAGCAAACAACACACGAAAAACAGAATCTGTCAAAAACAGAACAGTATGTAGTAATCTGTAACTAACACAAACTTCTGGAACTCCAAGAAATCTACCAAAATTAGAAGACCTAGATAATTTGTTTATTGATCAGCAGCAATTGGAATCAGTATTTTATCACGTTCTGATGATTTTTAGTAATTCAGGCACTGAACGCAAAGTTTCTGGAAATTACAGCAAGATCAAATAACTATCATCCAAGAAGATCCAATAGGTCTAGCTTGGCACAAACGCTAATTAAAACACAAAAAAAACAACCAAAACAGAGGCTAAATAATTTATTTATTACTAAACAGGAGCAAAAGGCAAGGATTGAAAATAAAATTGGGTTGCCTCCCAACAAGCGCTATCGTTTAACGCCCCTAGCTAGGCATAAACGCGAGGATAGATCTAGGTATTGCCATCTTTGGTAGGCAATCCATAAGTGGCTCTCATGATAGTATCATATGGTGATTTTATTTTATTTCTTGGAAAGTTTTCCATGCCCTTTTTAATGAAAATTGAAATCTAATATTCCCTTCCTTCATATCAATAATCGCACCAACCGTTCTAAGGAAAGGTCTACCAAGAATAATAGGGCAAGAAGGATTGCAATCTATATCAAGAACAATGAAATCTACAGGCACATAATTCCTATTTGCAACAATAAGAACATCATTAATCCTTCCCATAGGTTTCTTAATAGTAGAATCCACGAGATGTAAGTTTAAAGAGCAATCATCAAGATCGCGGAAATCTAGCAAATCACACAAAGTTTTGGGGATAGTGGAGACACTAGCACCCAAATCACACAAAGAATAAAACTCATGATTTTTAATTTTAATTTTGATAGTTGGTTCCCACTCATCATAGAGTTTTCTAGGGATAGAGACTTTCAACTCAAGTTTTTCTTCATAAGATTGCATCAAGGCATCAACAATATGTTTGGTGAAGGCTTTCTTTTGACTATAAGCATGCGGAGAATTTAGCACGGATTGCAACAAGGAAATACAATCAATCAAAGAGAAACTTTCATAATTAAATTCCTTGAAATTCAATATAGTGGGTTTAACAACATCTAAATTTTTATTTCTTTCAATCCCACTTTCATCAATTTCATCATCAAGATTTAAATACTCCAAATTTTTAGAACGCCTTCTAGGTAAAGGAAGATCATATTCAGTTTCATCAAGATTCATATTGCAAAACAAAGATTTGAGAGGGGACACATCAATAACTTGTAGATCTTCATCTTGATTTTCATAGGTATTGGAAGAACACGCTTTAATAAAGGCATCTTCGGAAGCACGCATCCTAGCGGTTCTTTCCTTGCACTCATCAATGGAAATTCTCATGGCTTTGAGAGACTCATTGATATCATGCTTAGGAGGAATAGATATAAGCTTTAAAGAATCAATCTCAAGAGAAATTCTATCAATGTTCCTAGCCAAATCATCAACTTTAAGCAATTTCTCTTCAAGCAAAGCATTAAAATTCTTTTGTGAATTCATAAACTCTTTAACACTATTCTCAAATTCAGAGGGTATCTTATTATAATTTCCATAAGAGTTGTTGTAGGAATTCCCATAATTATTAGAAGGATTACTAGGATATGGCCTAGGATTAAAATTCCCTCTATAAGCGTTGTTACCAAAATTATTCCTACCAACAAAATTCACATCCATAGATTCATGGTTATTCTCAATCAAAGTAGACAAAGGCATATCATTAGGATCAGAAGAAACACTCTTAGTAGCAAATAATTTCATAAGTTCATCCATCTTTCCACTCAAAACATTGATTTCTTCTATCGCATGCACTTTTTTATTAGAAGATCTTTCAGTATGCCATTGAGAATAATTAACCATAATATTATCTAGGAGTTTAGTAGCATCTCCTAAAGTGATTTCCATAAAAGTGCCTCCCGCGGCTGAATCTAAAAGATTTCTAGAAGCAAAATTCAATCCGGCATAAATTTTTTGTATAATCATCCACAAATTTAAACCATGAGTAGGGCAATTATGTATCATTAATTTCATTCTCTCCCAAGCTTGTGCAACATGTTCATGATCAAGTTGTTTAAAGTTCATAATATCGTTTCTAAGAGAGATGATCTTAGCGGGAGGAAAATACTTAGAGATAAAAGCATCTTTGCACTTGTTCCAAGAATCAATGCTATTTTTAGGCAAAGACGAAAACCAAGCATTAGCACGATCTCTAAGCGAAAAAGGAAATAGCTTCAATTTAACGACATCATTATTGACATCTTTTTTCTTTTGCATATCACATAAATCAACGAAGCTATTCAGATGAGTAGCGGCATCTTCACTACGAAGGCCGGCGAATTGATCTTTCATAACAAGATTCAACAAAGCAGTATTAATTTCACAAGATTCAACATCGGTAAGAGGAGCAATCGGAGTGCAAAGGAAATCATTATTATTGGTATTGGTGAAGTCACACAATTTGGTAGTATCTTGAGCCATCGCGACAAACAAGCAATCTAACACACGGGCAAACAAAAAGCAAACGGGCAAAAAGAGGCAAATAGAGAGGGAGGATAGGGAGAGAGAGGGCAAATAAAACGGCAAGGGTGAATTGGGGGGAGAGGAAAACGAGAGGCAATGGAAAATAATGTAATGCGAGAGATAGGGATTGTGATGGGTACTTGGTATGTTGACTTTTTGCATAGACTCCCCGGCAACGGCGCCAGAAATCCTTCTTGCTACGTCTTGAGCTTGCGTTGGTTTTCCCCGAAGAGGAAGGGATGATGCAGCAGAGTAGCGTAAGTATTTCCCTCAGTTTTTGAGAACCAAGGTATCAATCCAGTAGGAGCCCACGCTCAAGTCCCTCGTACCTGCACAAAGTGATAGCTACTCGTAACCAACGCGATTAGGGGTTGTCAATCCCTTCACGGTCACTTACAAGAGTGAGATCTGGTAGATAGAATATTTTTGCTATTTTTGATATAAAGATGCAAAGTAAAAAAGTAAAAGTAAAGTAAATAGCAAAACAAGATTAAAGTGATGGGGATTGATATGATGAGAATAGACCCGGGGGCCATAGGTTTCACTAGTGGCTTCTCTCAAGAGCATAAGTATTCTACGGTGGGTGAACAAATTACTGTTGAGCAATTGATATAATTGAGTATAATTATGAGAATATCTAGGCATGATAATGTATATAGGCATCACGTCCGTGACAAGTAGATCAAAACGATTCTGCATCTACTACTATTACTCCACTCATCGACCGCTATCTAGCATGCATCTAGAGTATTAAGTTAAAAACAGAGTAACGCTTTAAGCAAGATGACATGATGTAGAGAGATAAATTCATGCAATATGAAATAAACCCCATATTGTTATCCTCGATGGCAACGATACATTATGTGTCTTGCGGCCCCTTCTGTCACTGGGAAAGAACACCGCAAGATTTTACCCAAAGCTAAGAACTTCTACCATGGCAAGAACTACCAATCTAGTTGGCCAAGCCACACGGACAATTCAAAGAGACTTGAAAAGATAACCAATCATACATAAAAGAATTCAGAGAAGATTCAAATATTGTTCATAGATAGACTTGATCATAAACCCACAATTCATCGGTCTCAACAAACACACCGCAAAAGAAGAAGATTACATCGAATAGATCTCCACAAGAGAGGGGGAGAACATTGTATTGAGATCCAAAAAGAGAGAAGAAGCCATCTAGCTAATAACTATGGACCCGAAGGTCTAAGGTAAACTACTCACACTTCATCGGAGGGGCTATGATGATGTAGAAGCCCTCCGTGATGACGGCCCTCTCCGGCGGAGCTCCGGAACAGGCCCCAAGATGGGATCTCGTGGATACAGAAAGTTGCGGCGGTGGAATTAGGTTTTTGGCTCCCCCTCTGATCGTTTGGGGGTACGTGGGTATATATAGGAGGAAGGAGTACATCGGTGGAGCACCAAGGGGCCCACGAGGCAGGGGGGCGCGCCCTGTAGGGGGGCGCCCCCTACCCTCGTGACTGCCTCCGGTACTTCTTGGAGTAGGGTCCAAGTCTCCTGGGTCTTATCCAAGAAGAAAATCAAGTTCCAAAATGGATTTTTCTGTTTGGACTCCGTTTGATATTCTGTTTCTTCGAAACACTGAAATAGGCAAAAAACAGCAATTTTGGGCTAGGCCTCCGGTTAATAGGTTAGTCCCAAAAATAATATAAAAGTGGAAAATAAAGCCCAATATAGTCCAAAGCAGTAGATAATATAACATGGAGTAATCAAAAATTATAGATACGTTGGAGACGTATCACCCCCAATCAAACACCGCCTTAATGTTTCTTGACAGCATCGCATGGGCATTTTTCTAACCCAGTCAATAACATGTTAGCGGCAGCAACACGGCTGGCCGCTATTCCGATCGAGGGCGAGTCACCGGCGGCGGTGGATACCCAGAACACCGTCGAGCTACTTCAAACGGTTGTTGCATAGCAGGCGCCTTACTCATATAGTCATGATGGTGTTCATTCGACCCCACGCCCAAGTCGGAATTACAGCCGGTGCATTGAGTCACCAACACTTTCCAGTAGCGAGCGGCATCAAGACCTGCCCCATGGTCATAACCCACCCTAAATGATAACCTACTAGTCAATGCTCAGGCGATTGTGGATGACGCCAGAGCTCATCGTGAGGTGGAAGTGCAGCTCAGCAGGGGGCTTATCAGCAGCCTCCGATGGCCCCTTCAGCTTTAGTAGGGGTTGGAACAATTTCCAGGACAGTTGGAGTGCCGTATTTAGTATTGGCTTTGCATTATAAGCGTCTGCCCAAGGATTTCAAGGGTCCTCGTAAGGTGCCTAATTACATAGCTGATCTCCCTCCTGAAGGTTGGATTGAGAGTAATGAATTAGCCATGGATATGTTGGATGTCGATGATGCGGTCTGTGCAAAGTATTTCACTATGATGTTGGTTGGGCCAGCTTATACATGGTTAAAAGTCTTGCCTAAGGGACATCTATGTGATAGAGCCAGTTGCCCCAAAATTCAACCCATGGTTGGCCTGTCCGATCACATTCAACCGCAGGGACCATCCGACCTGTACCCGTCACGGAGGTTCGGCCGCATTAGTCCTTGATCCAATCGTCGATTCATTCCACCTTACGCGAGTCCTCATGGACGGCGGCAGCAGCCTTAACCTGCTCTATCAGGACACAATCCACAAGATGGGTATTGATCCATATGGAATCAAGCCCACTAAAACTACCTTTAAAGGACTGATCCCCGGTGTAGAGGCCCGCTGCACGGGCTCAATCACATTGGAAGTGGTCTTCGGCTCGCTGGACAACTTCTGCAGCGAAGACTTGATCTTCGATATCGTCCCCTTCCGCAGTGGCTACCATGCACTGCTCGGACGAACTGTGTTCGCTCATTTCAATGCACTACCACACTACGCCTATCTCCAACTCAAGATGCCCAGACCACGCGGTGTTATAATTGTGAATGGAAACATGGAATGCTCCCTCCGCACTGAGGAGCACACCACGGCCCTGGCAACGGAAGTACAGGGTGGCCAAATTCTCGGACACTATCAAATGAGTCCAGACTACCCCATCGTACAACAGACCATCCGTCAGGAGCTCGATTAGCAATTCGTCCTCGATCTCATCCCCTACCAAATTGTGGCATATGTACCACCCGTACATAATTACGCACTAAAAATACCATGGGAAAGGATGGAGGCATAATATGGACAATGTCTGCAATACGGCTAGACCCTATCAGGACACTTACATTTCCTTTTTCTTTTCTTTTCATCTTTCCAGGTTCCCTCAAACCACATCCTTTCGACAGTGCAAAGGCCTCTTTTCGTGGCCTATTATGAAAACACCGGTCGATGATCCTCTCGAAGGACAATACAATAAGGAGAAGAGCCGCATAGATGCGTACCAGAGTACCTAAAGGATCCTTAAAGATCACCCCGTCCGTGTTCAGGATGCACGCATGGCCTCCCCTTCTGTTCAGCATGTAAAATAGCCTTGTTGCTTATTGCACTATTTGTATCAATACGTTTTGACATATCAATTAGACTACAATGGAAACAATTTTTAGCCCAAATCTACACGGCGTTGGCTTATCTCTTAACATATGTTTCCCCGTTTTTGTCTGATTATCATGTACACCTCAGTATGGCCGAAATTTCCAGGGGCTTTATTAAGCCGCATACATCTTTTAAATATTAAAACAAAGTCTGAACACTTTCACAAGTGCAATTTGGCGTCTCGAATATAGCATTATATGCATTGGGTCCGAATCATGTCTTTAGTCAATAGTTGGGTTGCCCGACTCCTTTGCTTGCTACCTTACGTTCCGTCTATTCGGCTAGGGTAGTAAAGGGAGAACTACTGCGATTGTGTTTCTGGTTTACCCGGACAAACACGTCAGTAGAGAAAGCCGAAAACTGACGGTCATGATGTGGCGAGAGCTGGTCAGCTATTCGGTGACTAAGTATAAATCTCTAGTGTTTTTTCACATTATGCGATAGGCTGGCCTCCACCCGGTCGGGCATTCACAGCGCCCGAGTTCAGATAATCAAACAATACTAGGGGCTGCACCCACTCTCCCATTATAAAACTCCTATGGCTAAGTGAGGGCGATAAAGCTGCATAGTCCTATTGCCTGGTTCGCCGCACTAACACCTCCTTCATGGACCAGTACATTGGGTCAAGTGTGTTTAAGTGTTTATCCCGAACACCCCTCTACCTACATGGGGGCTGAAGCCGACGACTGGCCAACTCTCAGATATCATAAACAGCTGCACAGGAGGAGATATTTTAAAGTAAAATAAGCAATATATCGTACATAAGCCTTGTCTCATGATACATGATTGGACAACATAAATACATTCATTCAAAAATGATGTCCTTCGAACATTGGCCCTCTACAATGCGGGATCCTTTCAGGACATCATCAAAGTACCGCTCCGGCGTGCGATCCTCTTTTCCAGCGGGCGGTGCCTCGGTTGCAAGCTTGACGGCGTCCATCTTTGCCCATTGCACCTTGATGCGGGCGAAGGCCATCCTCGCACTTTAATACAGACCGACCGCTTCACGACATCTAGCCGATGGCAGGCGCTGACCAGCCGCTCGACGAGACCGAAGTAGCTACTG
The DNA here is from genome assembly GCF_018294505.1 of Triticum aestivum. Lineage (NCBI taxonomy): Eukaryota > Viridiplantae > Streptophyta > Magnoliopsida > Poales > Poaceae > Triticum > Triticum aestivum. The sequence continues at coordinate 207,196,457 of NC_057806.1, forward strand.
GGCATGGGTTCGGCGGGCCAAAGACGGATTATCAAATCCCTCATGGCCAATTCAGGCACCCTGTGTAGTTCGGTCCATTGCTTCAGCTGATCGCTGGGGGGCACAAGATGCTCTGGCGCAATGTATTGCAACCAGAACAGCTTCTCCGTTGAGCTCCCCTCTTCAGCCCGGAAGAACTCCGTAGCATCAGCAGCACTCCGGGGCGGGCCCACAAACACTCCTGGAGAATTACAAATCTGGGTTAGAAAGATGTACCTTTTCTTCACAAATTTGCTCTGCAGGTTAAAGGCCTTACCCGCCGCAATTTGCCTTGCCCCCTGGATCTCCCGGACAGCACTTTGGGCTTCGCCCGGGCTTCTTACACACTTTGGAGTGCCTGGGCAAGTTTGGAATTTTTCTCCGAACTCTTGCGCTCTAAGGATTCACATTTTCCTATTGCATCCTTGAGCTCTTGCTGTAATTCCTCCACCCACGACTCATGTTTAAGGCGGGGGGCTCGTTCCTCCTCCGCCTCCTTGTTGGCCACGGCCAGTGCACTCTTGACGGCCTCGACCTCAGACGTGTCAGCTGCAAACATAATTATGAAACTGATTGAGATACTGCATTATAGCCGGCATCATTTCAGACATGCTTCAGTATTGCATACCTTGCTTTTCTTCTAACGCCTGCCTTAGCTCAGATGCTTCGGCGGCATGGGCAACTGATGCTTGTTGGCAGGTTGTTTTTTCAAACAGATATGTATGTTAACCTCCCGCGTGAGTAATTAGATCCTCTGTTCGGTTCTTCTTTTCTAAACACCGAATAGAGTCTCAGGGGCTACTATCTAGACACAGGCATTCTTTTTATATAGTTAAAAGATACTTCAAAGCACATACCTCAAAGCCTCTTAAAGGCTAGTGTAGGCTTCGCTCAATCCACTTTTTGCAGACTGAACCTTTTCAATCACCATACCCGAAAGGGTACGATGTTGTTCCACAATGGTGGCGCTCTGAAGCCCTCTCACCAGAGTGTTCGGTGCCTCCGCATTGACAGAGGACATCGGTGTTGTAGGCGCACCCCCTTCTCGCAAAGAGGGTTGGTCATCTGTTTCCGGAACCGTATGGGTTTCCGAAGCGACATTTGGTTAGGGGCCGAACTAGACATGGCCCCCGTCTCCAGTCCCCATGGGGCTTGGTTCCCCCATGTTCTCGGCAGCCGATGTGTCACCCTTCAGCATCGTCTTGGCAGCCTACGGCACCTCTCCTTGTTCCGGAAGGGTCCTTTGGGACGACACCTCGGTGTTGTTCGCTGCAGGGGGGAGGAAGCTGGTGGAGTCAGATCGATCTCCATCATGTTCGGACCCAGCGAATTCCTGGAAGAGGAGGATCGCTGGGGAAGGACCTTAACCGGACTACAACATACAATTTAAATGCATTACAACTATAAGCCAGAAAAGCCGGACATATATACACACACACACACATATATATATATATATATATATATACCTTTGAGTACTTACGATCCGACCAGGGGCTTCGCCCTGGGGCGCTACTCATCGGCATCCGACTCAGAGTCATCCGTAAGGGAGGTCCTACCTTTCTTGTACACTTCCGCCTCTAGATCACTGGAAGCTGTGCTCTTCTTCTTCTTCTCCCCCTTGGGTGAGGGATCACTCTGTTCCTCCTCCTCTTCCTCTTCATTAGGAGACAAGAGAGTCGGTGTTTTTGGACACTATGTCCGAGGCGCCTTTACAGCGGAGGCCACTCTTGGCCTCCTTGCCCTTCTCCTTGGCCTTCTTTTCCGGCGCCTGGTACGACGTCGGGACTAGCATCCCCGTCCACAGAGGAATAGCTTCATCTTCGGGCAACGAAGCCGGACAGTGAATCCATTCCACTTTCTTGGTCCAGCCCTGCAAAAGAAAATGGAGAGTTTAGTGTGCTCCTTGGGCTCACAAAGTAATGGTACCAAAGAACTTACGGGGGTCGCAGCATGGGTGCTTTCGTAGCCAAGGTCTTCAGTTGTCTCCGGCCAGGACTTCTGGTTCTTGAAGAGTAGATTCCACATGTCTTCGTGCTTCGTGCCGAAAAACCGCTATAGGGTTCGGGGACCGGCCGGGTCGAACTTCCACATGGGCTCTTGACGCGCCTTACATGGGAGTATCCGGCGGAAGAGCATCAATTGAATCACACTGGCGAGGCTCGTATTTTTATATACCATACAACCGATGCACTTATCTAGCATCGTTACCTCATCAGACGACGCCTAGTCTAGGCCCTTGTTGAGCCAGGATGTCAGCCGCATTGGGGACCCGGACTTGAACTCTGTGGGAGCAGCCCATGTGGAGTCATGGGGCTCTGTGACATAGAACCACCCCTATTGCCATCCCTTCATGGTCTCCATGAAGGTGCCCTTGGGCCAAGTAACATTGGGCAGCTAGCTCGCCATAACACCACCGCAATCCGCGTGTTGGCCATCCACCACTTTCGGCTTCACATTGAAGACCTTGTGCCACAGGCCAAAGTTGGGGGAAATGCGGAGGAAGGCCTCGCATACGATGATGAACGCCGAGATGTTGAGGAAAGAATTCGGGGCTAGATCATGAAAATCTAACCCGTAGTAGAACATGAGGACGCGGACAAAAGGATGAAGGGGAAACACCAGTCCACGAAGAAAATGAGGGATGAACACTACCCTCTCACCGAGCTTTGGAGTGGGGATGATCTGCTTTTTGGCTGGAAGCTGGTGGGCAATTTTCTTGGCCAGATACCCCACTTCTCGGAGTTCCTTGATGTTTTTCTCCATGGCGGAGGAGGACATCCACTTTCCCTGTGCTCCGGATCTAGGCATGGCTGGAGTATTTTCTGGGAACGGAGTAGACCGAAGCTTGAGCACTGGAGCTTGAGGGCGGATGGACTAAGGAAGGGGAAGGCGTGGGGTAAAAAGGGAGCAATCTTATCTCCTTATAAAGGCAGTGAATACCATGCATCCCGCACGAGCCTTAAAGCTCGCCTATTTCCAAGGGGTCATGCGAAACGGCATGGTTGGGTTTCCCAAACCCGTATTGATGAGAATCCCATAATAAGGGGGCACGATCTCTGCTTTGACAAGACATGTCGTTGGTGGTTGCATCTCGAAATGCGAAATGGGAGGCCGAAAAACGGTTTGAAATAATAGAATGGCCGGACGTAACGTCTCACCAGTGAAATCTTCAGAAGACAGAATTTATATGTATTCTGCCCTTGTAATTCAGAGGTATGACCATTGTATAGAGCCGGATATAGTACTGACGATCAACCGCTTTTAAGAATTCGGAGGAGGAACCCGCCTTGCAATGCCAAAGACAATCTACGCGCCAGACACATCATCATTAAAGGCTGGTTCAGGGGCTACTGAGGCTGTCCTGGATTATGGGGTCCTCGGGTGTCCAGGCTACGTGAAGTGGGCTGGACAGATGGGCCGTGAAGATACAAGATAGAAGGCCTTCCCTCGTGTCCGGATGTGACTCTCCTTGGCGTGGAAGGCAAGCTTAGCATGCTGATATGAATATTCCTTTCTCTGTAAACCAACTCTGTACAACCCTAGCCCCCTCCGGTGTCTATATAAACTGGAGGGTTTAGTTCAAAGAGGGAGAGTCATAATCATACAGGCTAGACATCTAGGGTTTAGCATTACGATCTCGTGGTAGATGAACTCTTGTAATCCTTATACTCATTAAAGTCAATCAAGCAGGACGTAGGGTATTACCTCCATCAAGAGAGCCCGAACCTGGGTAAACATCGTGTCCCTTGTCTCCTGTTACCATCGATCCTTAGACACACAGTTTGGGACCCCCTACCCGAGATCTTCCGGTTTTGACACCGACACTAGCGCACGGAGAGGAAGAAGCTCGACGATGGAGATGATCCAAAGCTGAGACACGTCAAGGATGGTAGCCAATGGAGAGTGTTGAATGACTTCTATCGGTATTTCGAATGTGATGCAAGGAACATCATGCTCGGCGCGTGTACTGATGTCATGAATCTGTTTGGCAACCAAAACACCAACCATAGCACATGGCCCGTGTTTGTATGGATGTACAACCTCCCTGCTGGTTGTGCATGAAGTCGAAGTACATTCACATGTGCATGCTGATTCAATGGCCGAAAACAACCAGGAAATAATATTAATATGTATCTGGGGATACTTCAAGAGGAGTTAGACATGTTATAGAAAGCACCGGCCAAGACATGGGATGCCAGCAAAGGCGAGTATTTCTAGATGAGAGTCGCGCTGATCACGATGGTGCACGACTATCTCGGTTATGGACATGTCGCAGGCCAGGTGTGCCATGGATATTGCGGATGCATGCGGTGCATGGATGATACGACGTCTCAGCAGCTAACATCAAGGAGAGATGGCGGGTCTGGGAAAATCGTGTACATGGGGCATCGAACATGGTTCGATCAGGACGACCCGTGGAGAAACCGTGGAGATCTATTCGATGGTCATGCTAAGCATCGAGGACCTCCACATAAGCGGAGAGGCGCCGAACTCAATGAGCTGTTGAAAAACTGGGAACAGTGCCCCACGCTGGGAAAGACGATGAAAAAGGCGCGAGAGCCGCTGCTGAAGGTATGGAAGACGAGGTCTGTGTTCTGGGACTTCGAGTACTGGCACAAACTCGACACACCTCATTGTCTTGATCAAATGCATATCTGTAAGAATGTCCTTGAGAGATTGGTCGCGACACTGATGAACATGTCAGATAAGACCAAGGATGGTCGATGGCAAGAAAAGACTTACAGGATTTGAAAATCAGGGAAGATCTGCACATGCCGCCCCGTAAAAAGTCATACGAGACAGTGACGGAGATAGAGGCGTGGGAGAAGAAGGGAAAAAATTAAAGGAAGAGGATTATTGCCCCCCCCTTCTTGCTTCACCTTAAATCCGGCTAGATCGATTAATTCTTTAAGGGACTTACCGGAGTCAAAGTTATTTCCTGTTACTATGGCAAGATAAGCATATATCTAGACATGAACAAGAAAAGGTTCAGTTGGATGAAGTCCCATGACTGTCATGTGATGATGATGCAGATACTACATGTTGCCCTTACAGGGATAATGGACAAGCACATCCGTGACATGCTTATTGGTCTCTGCAACTTCTTCGACGTCATCTCTTGAAAGTCGATCATTGTGAAGCTGCTCCGAAGGCTACAGGAAGAGATTGTTGTGATACTGAATGAGCTTGATATGTACTTCCCGCCTGTGTTCTTTGACGTCATGGTGCATCTGTGTGTCTATATTGTGGACGACATAATAGACATGGGGCCGTCATTCCTGCACGATATGATGCTGTTTGAGAGGATGAATGGGATCATCAAAGGATTTGTTCGTAACATGTCCCGCCCAGGTGGAAGCATCGTCCAGGGCTATCTAACACAATAGTGCATCTTTCTCTGCGAGAATTTTCTATATGGCATAGACCGGCCGCCTGGTGTTGGTGTTGGTTTGCCCGTTAACAAGCATGATGGGAGGTTCGAAGGAGAAGGTCACTCCAACGGTCGCAGGAAATTGCACATGGCATACCCAAATCGACGCAACGACTTTGACAGAGAAAACTTGGTAGTGCTACAAAACCTAGGCGAGGTAGATGCTTTCATGGCACTACACAAAGAAAATATCGTAAAGAAGTGTCGTGACGGACGGCGAAGTTACTAGAGAGCACAACTCCACTTTCCTGCATTGGTTCAAAGAGCATATTATTGCTAATCCCGCGGAAGAGGGCTCTAAGGACTGATTCCTCATATACGCCTTAGCACATGGCCCCTCACCCAACCTCGTCACCTATCAGGCATACGATATCAACAGATACACGTTCTACATGCAGGCCAAAGATATGGACAGTGATGATCAAAACTCAGGCGTGGCGATGGAATGCATTACTGGCAGCAACAATGGCGTAACCGAGAGATTTTACGGAAGGGTCGAGGAGATCTGGGAGCTTGACTACTCTGGACTGCACAACGCGGCGATGTTCCGTGTGAGATGGGCTAAGAATGTCAAAAAAGAAAACATGTATTTCACTACCATGACTATACCCGATGCCAAGAGCGCTATCGTGAATGCTATCTCAAAAAACGAGCCATGGGTACATGCTAAGGACGTGACACAATGCTTCTTCATAACCGACCCGTGCAATCCCAACCGTGTTGTCGTGAGGAGAGGCAAAAGGAACATCATTGGAAGGGATGGAGTCGCCAACGAGGAAGACTACGACCAGTGTGGCAACCCAATGAGGGAGGATGACGATGACGATGAAGTATATGTCAAAAGAAGAATCAATACTACACTACCTAAGAAAGATCGTAATCCATGGAAAAGGAAAAGTCACAACGAGGGTCTCAATTATTCTTCAATGAACAAGAAGGGAAAGAAGCTCACTCAAAAACGAAAACGTCAACGCCGAGGAACCGTTATCGGTCAAATGATGTAATATATATGTTCCTATTTTGTGTACAGACTTCACGATTATGCATGGTTCAAATGATGAAATATATATGTTCCTATTTTGTGTACACATACTTAGCCGTCAAATGATGCAATATATATCGCCTTAGTTATATACATTGTATCACCTTCCCTTTGTTCCTGCTCTCGAAAAAAAGGAAAAGAAAAGAAAAGAGAAGGGAGAGAAAATAAAGGAAAAGAAAATAGAAGAAACAAACAGGGAAAACTGCTATAAAAAAGAGATATTGCTAGTCAAACTAGAAGTAGCGCATTTTGGATAAAGACGCTATAGCTACCTGTGATAGCAGCAACGCTTTTTGGCTAAACGCGCTATAGCTAACTTAGCTATAGCGAGTTTTTGTGAAACGCGTTGCTGCTATGTTCAATTAACCCCCCGCACCCCCCCCCCAAATCCCAACACTCTGCTTCCTCCCGCCGCTGCTTCTTCCCCCAAATCCCCACTCTCTATTCCCCCCTCGTCGCCGCCAGAGCCCTGCCCTCGCCACTCCCATGCGATCACCCCTAACCCCGGCGCTCGCCCCCGACTCCCCGACCCCGGCGACCTCACCCTCGCCCCCGACACCGGCCCTGATGCTCTCCCCTAACCCCAACCCCGGCGACCGCGCCCTCGCCCCCGAACCCGGCCCCGACGCTCACTCGCGACCCCTCGACTCTGACGACCTCACCCCCGACCTCCCAACCTCAGCCGTCGTCGAGCCTACCTCCTCGCCCCTGCACCCTCTATAAATCCTCCACCGCTCCTCCTCTCTGTGCTAGCTAGGGTTCTTCGGTTAATTTAGTTAGGGCAGTAGGTTAATTAGGTTTTGGTTGGAGATATTCCCTAGAGGAAATCATGTATGATGATACTTCCTATGTGTTTATGAATAAAGATAGTCCTTGGATATTATCAATGATGTGTATCAGCAAGTACGTGACTTGCTTGTGGGACTATGGATTGTATGATGAACGTCCTAAAAGGTCCCTAGTCGAAAGGGTTGTGTGGACGCGCAGCCGACTAGACTAGCATATGACACGTTCGATGGCTTGGTCTCACTAGCCATGAAGCATTGGATGCTTACCAGATAATATGGACTCGGAAGGATCTGGTCGGATTCGACGTAGTCGGATCCGAGGCGAGATAAGGTCCGAGTCGGACAGACCCAACTATGAGATGCAGCGATATGTCATCTGTGAGTCTCTAGTACAACATATGTTCTATGTCCTAAGACCTGAGCTGGCGCATGTACTCGGGATGGTGACAGACTTGCTTTGGGCCAACCAAACGCTACTCCGTGACTGGGTAGTTACAAAGGTAGGTTTCAGGCTTGTCCAGACACATGCTACGAGACATAGTCGAGCAAGATGGGATTTGCCCCTACGATCAGGAGAGATATACTCTAGCCCTCGTGTGATCCGACCAGGATTAGCATGTCCATGCGACAAGGATTATGAGATAATCTGGTTTATGGTCAGCATCACTAGAACGAGAAAAAGGTCGGGCTAGCACAAGGATGACAGACTCGCTTTGAGCCCGACAACATATATCGTGCGGCAATAGTAATGGAAGCATGATGTGCAGGTTCGCCTAACTAGCTTCATAGTCTGCTTGGTGTTCGACATGCCTTGCTAGGGGCCGCTACCAACCATGCAGTTCGGAGATGATCCGAACTGCGACCAAGTTGGCTTGAACCTAAGGGGTCGCCGCTTAAGGGAAGGAACCTAAGAGGTCGGATCCGAGGACACTGGTCGGATGTGATCCGAGCTGTATTCGTATTGTGGCTGAGTAGACTTATGGTCTTTAGGGTCCGTGCGAGGCCCAAGTGTTGAGCCCACGATAGACGCCTATATAAAGTGGGTTGCGTCACACTCATGGGATTGATCGCTTCGGCGCTGTCACTAGGGTTAGCATGTGTTGCGAATAGACACCTCCACTCGCTGCTGGTTGTGTGATCGGACCTAGCTATCCACTGCATGATGTTCCTTCTGCATGTGGGGATACCGTTAGAGGCGGTGCACTTGCGCCGCCCCGGCAAATCTGTACGTGGGAACCGACAACCAGCTGTTTGAGGGAGATCGTACGAGGAGGAGACGATCCACGCGGACGCGCTGCCGCAACTCTTCTTCTGCTGCACGGCACTGCGCCTCTAGTGGTAACGATCTGTGATCCATTCCCGTAGCATGTTCCTGTTGTTCTGCGCGTAGGAAAATTTTAATTTGCAGTCCACGCACCCTACCATAGGACCCAACAGTTATCTATTTAGGTTTTAGTTAAAACAAAAATTTAGGGTTTGGTGTTTTAGGTGTAGTTAAAAGAAAAAACAGAATTGATTATAGTGCTAGTTAGTTTAAGCAATTGTTGCTATTTTTTAGTTTCAAATTTAGGCAGGCTAAATTTAGTTTCATGTGATATGTGGACATGTGATATGTGGACATGTGATATATTTTTCTTCAAGTTCTATATTTTCTTCCTTTTATATGCAAATTTGATGTGGACATGTGATATGTGGACATGTGATTTGGACATGTCATATTTGGAATTTGGACATGTCATTTGGACATGTGATGTTTGGACATGTCATATTTGGAAAATGATGATTATGTGCAGTGTAAATGATCTGAGTGGCCTATGTTTCACCTAAATGTTGATTCATTTCCGTTCCGCTGAATTTCAGGCGCTCGACATGTCCACTTTTTAGCAAAGGTCATGCCGAAATTTTCCGTGAATTTTGGCATGACTTGTTCTAGAAAGTAGGAATATCGATTGCCGGGAGTTGTTGGGCAACGGCATTCCAGCAAACATAGATATTTTTTATGTCATTTCTCATTTTTTATAGTTTTAGAATTAAACGAGGAGACTTAATAATAGGAAACATGTCGAACAACGAAGAAACCGGGCCTTCTGACCAAGATGGAGACGAGATGGATTATAAGGGTGAACTAGAGTACGTCGAATTTATGTCTGCTAAGCAACATCAAGGTTTGCAGGTTGGCCTCGATGATGGTACTCACGTCGACATCGACACCGACGGCACCGACACCGATGGCGGCGCCGAGACCGGCGGGGAAGGTACCGGCGTCGATGCCGCTACCTAAAAGAAGAAGCAGAGGATATGAAAACCTAACAAACTCGACATTGCATGACTGGTGATCACAAAGATGGCACCTGGCAAGTTTGAGCCATTAGAGCCGGAAGAACCTTGCAAGTGTTGTGGGAACCAAGTAGTATGCATCCTACGGGAATGCGTGAGCATCAACGACGATGATTTAAGGAGTAAGGAACATTTGAGGCAGTTGCTCCTGACGAAGTTGCACAAGATATTCAAGTTCCACAACCGGGATGATAGCATAGAACAACCGTGGGATGATCCGAAGATGAAAAAGATTAACATTCACGCCATAGTCATGTTCAACAATGATTTGGCCTCCTGGAAAGGGAGGGTGAAACGAGCTATTGAGGCTGAGCAACCCCTATCCAAGATTATGGAAGAAAATCTGGCACTTACGAAAGAGGAGTTCAAAAAGTTCAAGGACACTTGCGCTACCGAGACAGCCAAGGCTAAGGCTGTGAAATTCAAGAGCCTTCAACAAAGGAACACGGGGAAGCATCGCCTCGGAAGCCGTGGCTACCTCGGTAAAAAGCCCATATGTGATAAGGAGGACGCGGAACATGAAGCCGCGGGTCTCCCAGACTGTCGGCGTCCTGGGAACGAGGGTACCCAGACTTGCCTTCCTACAGCCCAGGGCGTGGCTCCACCAGCGGCCTGGTACGACCCATCTTCATCAGCAAACACTCAACACTCTCGCGAGGAGCCAAGCCTCGCAAGGCAGACGACACAAGACCTCCTCAGGGGTAGCCTCGCTAGGCTGGCTCGTGAGGAGCGCAAAGATCAAGGCGAACTGCACCTCGAGAAATTTCCGTGACGTGAGCCATGACGACCAAGGCCAGGCGGGCGCCAGCGAGCACAGAGTACCAGTTTCCTCTTTGGTGCTAAAGAGGAAAGCACAGGCGAGGAGTCCAAAGGCATCAAGCAAAGGTTTCCATATCAGTGCGACGAGACCAAGACCAGCATGACAGCAGGATGGAGGTCATCATGGAGCCCACGACAGTGTCACCTCCAGAGCCTTTGGCAGGCAAAGACCACCTTTTGTCAGGATAACATGTACTAGTTGTCCCCCTTCGAATTGGCCGTTGTGGGATCCCTTCCCGCCTAATATTTGGGAAGGGGACCCGGGCCTCTATAAATAGGACTAGCCACCACCATAGAGAGGGGATCGAACCTCATCAGTTCTAGAGAGGAACTAGACCATCCACACACAAGCTCATCGAGCTCAAGAACACCTCTCCTCAGGAGGTTGTTCATCCCTAGCCTGCAAGGCAATCCACCACACCACACTGGTGTAGGGTATTACATCACAACGGTGGCCCAAACAATATAAACTCTTGTGTCCCTTGTTCCTCGGGTTCGGCGAGCTAGGCTTTGAGATCGCTGCGAGAGTGTGATCTAGGGGGAGAGAGACCTTCGTGCACACCCCATTGTTCGAACCTCAAGGGTTTTGCCGGAACCCGTAATACGACATTTGGCGCGCCAGGTAGGGGTGCGCTGAAGCTCTTCTTCCGTCGATCCTCGTTCCACTGCTCCATCGCATCCATGTCTGACGCTCCGCGAGCCCGTGCTGAGCACCGTGCCGCCCTTGCCGCCCTCGTCACTTAGACGTCGCCCGTTCGCGGACCTCCCCTCCGTTCTCTATCACCCGCTGCCAACGCCGCCACTGGCCCGACAGTGAACGAGCAGCAAGCATCATCGCTGCACCCGTCTGTGCGGCGGGATGGCCGCACGCCACCCCGTTGCTGACTTCGGCCGGCTCATCATCCCATGCTCATCGCGTGCCCACAGACGCGCATGCCGCGCTACTCATGGCACGCGAGCTCTTGCGTTACAGCCCGGTCAACGACCTCTATGAGCACTGGCTGGACCGCATCGCCGAGCTCGTCAGCGTCGCTGGGGGCTCCCCTGCACCATCCCTCTCGCTGCTTCTCCCACCTCCAGCCGCAGGCGACTTAGCTCACAAAACACCTCCGCCGCCTCTGCATCAAGACAGCGCCCTCGCGCCGAGACGCGCGGCTCACGGAACACCCCCGCCTCCTCCGCATCAAGGCGGTCTCAGCGCCCCAAGACGGGCGGTCTCGCATGGTGACCCGCCACGCCTTGCACCCGTGCATGAAGAAGGAAGCTGCCGGAAGGTCCCTCGACCGCAAGAAAATGCCCCTGCACTCCCCGCACCACCATGTCAAGACCGCGCGCTGCCTGCAGTGGTGGTGTGTGGGGACCAAGAGTTCAGGTGACCACAACCACGACAGGCTCCGGTTACCACAACAGTCTGCCGAGCCTTTACTCCCGAGCGGCACACCGTCGTCGGGCCAGGCAAGTTCAAGTGGATCCTGCCTCCGCGCTACTATGACAGTCCCGACCCTGCGGAGTTCTTTCGGTTCTACGAGCTTAGCATCGAGGCGGCCAACGGCAATGAGAAAGTCATGGTGAACTGTTTTCCCATGGCTCTCAAGGATGGTGCTCGCTCGTGGCTCCTGAACCTACCCGCGGGATCGATCTCCTCCTGGGGCGAGATGCGCGAGCACATCGTCGCCAACTTCTAGGGCACTCGAGACCGCCCGCCGGCCGCAGGTACCCTGCGCCGCATCAAACAGCAGCCCGCAGAGACCCTGTAGAAGTACATCCAGCGCTTCAATAGCGCCCGCCTCAAGATCCCTAAGGTGACAGACGAGGCCATCATGTCAGTGTTCTCTGATGGCATCCGTGATGTCAAGATGAAGGAGGAGCTCGCTCGACCCTGGAGATGTTCAACATAGCAACCAATTGTGCAAGAGATGAGGAGGGGCGCCTCTCCCTACTCGAGCTCCCTGCTGCTGACCCCGAAGAGAAGAAAACCAAGGCCAAGGACGTGAAGTGATGTCTACTACACAACCTTCTTGTAGACGTTGTTGGGCCTCCAAGTGCAGAGGTTTGTAGGACAGTAGCAAATTTCCCTCAAGTGGATGACCTAAGGTTTATCAATCCGTAGGAGGCTTAGGATGATGATGGTCTCTCTCAAGCAACCTTGCAACCAAGTAACAAAGAGTCTCTTGTGTCCCCAACACACCCAATACAATGGTAAATTGTATAGGTGCACTAGTTCGGCGAAGAGATGGTGATACAAGTGCAATATGGATGATAGATAAAGGTTTTTGTAATCTGAAAATATAAAAACAGCAAGGTAACTAATGATAAAAGTGAGCACAAATGGTATTGCAATGCGTTGAAACAAGGCCTAGGGTTCATACTTTCACTAGTGCAAGTTCTCTCAACAATAATAACATAATTGAATCATATAACTATCCCTCAACATGCAACAAAAAGTCACTGCAAAGTCACTAATAGCGGAGAACAAACGAAGAGATTATGGTAGGGTACGAAACCACCTCAAAGTTATTCTTCCCAATCAATCTATTGGGCTATTCCTATAAGTGTCACAAACAGCCCTAGAGTTCGTACTAGAATATCACCTTAAGACACAAATCAACCAAAACCCTAATGTCATCTAGATACTCCAATGTCACCTCAAGTATCTCTAGGTATGATTATACGATATGCATCACACAATCTCAGATTCATCTATTCAACCAACACATAGAACCTCAAAGAGTGCCCCAAAGTTTCTAACGGAGAGTCAAGACGAAAACATGTGCCAACCCCTATGCATAGATTCTCACCAAACATACATCAAGTGGATCAATAGAATACCCCATTTTCACCATGGGTATCCCACGCAACACATACATCAAGTGTTTTCAAATCCTTAAAGACTCAGTAGGATAAGATAACTTCAATGGGAAAACTCAATCCATTACAAGAGAGTAGAGGGGGGAGAAAACATCATAAGATCCAACAATAATAGCAAAGATCACGATACATAAAGATCGTATCACCTCAAGAACACGAGAGAGAGAGAGATCAAACACATAGCTATTGGTACATACCCTCAGCCCCGAGGGAGAACTACTCCCTCCTCATCATGGAGAGCACCGGGATGATGAAGATGGCCACCGGAGAAGGATTCCCCCTCCGGCAGGGTGCCAGAACGGGTCTAGATTGGTTTTCGGTGGCTACGGAGGCTTATGGCGGCGGAACTCCTGATCTATTGTGATCCTCTAAGTTTTTAGGGTATATGGGTATATATGGGAGGAAGAAGTACGTCAGTGGACCTCCGGGCTGTCCACGAGGCAGGGGGCATGTCCCCCACCCTCGTGGGCAGCCCGGGACTCTCCCGGTCCATATTCGATACTCTGTGGGCTTCTTCTGCTCCAAAAATAAGTTCCGTGAAGTTTCAGATCAATTTGACTCCGTTTGATTTTCCTTTTCTGCGATACTCTAAAACAAAGAAAAAACAGAACCTCGCACTAGGCTCTAGGTTAAAAGGTTAGTCCCAAAAATCATATAAAATAGCATATAAATGCATATAAAACATCCAAGGTTGATAATATAATAGCATGGAACAATCAAAAATTATAGATACGTTGGAGACGTATCATCATCCCCAAGCTTAATTCCTGCTAGTCCTCGAGTAGGTAAATGATAAAAACAGAATTTTTGATGTGGAATGCTACCTAACATATTTATCCATGTAGTTCTCTTTATTGTGGCAAGAATATTCAGATCCATAAGATTCAAGACAAAATTTTAATATTGACATAAAAATAATAATACGTCAAGCATACTAACTAAGCAATTATGTCTCTTCAAAATAACATGGCCAAAGAAAGTTATCCCTACAAAATCATATAGTCTGGCTATGATCCATCTTCACCACACAACGTATTCAAATTATGCACAACCCCGATGACAAGCCAAGCAATTGTTTCATACTTTTGGTGTTCTCAAACTTTTTCAATCTTCACACAATACATGAGCATGAGCCATGGACATAACACTATAGGTGGAATAGAATGGTGGTTGTGGAGAAGAGAAAAAGGAGAATATAGTCTCACATCAACTAGGCATATCAACGGGCTATGGAGATGCCCATTAATAGATATCAATGTGAGTGAGTAGGGATTACCATGCAACGGATGCACTAGAGCTATAAATGTATGAAAGCTCAACAAAAGAAACTAAGTGGGTGTGCATCCAACTTGCTTGCTCACGATGACCTAGGGCACTTGAGGAGGCCCATTGTTGGAATATACAAGCCAAGTTCTATAATGAAAATTTCCCACTAGTATATGAAAGTGACAAAACAAGAGACTCTCTATCATGAAGATCATGGTGCTACTTTGAAGCACAAGTGTGAAAAAGGATAGTATCATTGTCCCTTTTATTTTTTATTTATTTTCTATTTTTTTATTTGGCCTTTATTTTTTATTTGGCCTTTCTTTTTTATTTGGCCTTTCTATTTTTTGGCCCTTCTTTTTTTGGGACAATGAGCTATTAATGATGATCATCACACTTCTATTTATTTACAACTCAATGATTACAACTTGATACTAGAACAAAATATGACTCTATATGAATGCCTCTGGCGGTGTATTGGGATGTGCAATGACTCTTGAGTGACATGTATGAAAGAATTATGAGAGGTGGCTTTGCGACAAATATGATGTCAACTACATGATCATGCAAAGCAACATGACAATGATGAAGTGTGTCATAATAAACGGAACGGTGGAAAGTTGCATGGCATTATATCTCGGAATGGCTATGGAAATGCCATAATAGTTAGGTGTGGTGGCTGTTTTGAGGAAGGTATATGGTGGGTTTATGGTACCAGCGAAAGTTGCGCGGTACTAGCGAGGCTAGGAATGGTGGAAGGGTGAGAGTGCGTATAATCCATGGACTCAACATTAGTCATAAATAACTCACATACTTATTGCAAAAATCTATTAGTTATCGAAACAAAGTACTACGCGCATGCTCCTAGGGGGATAGATTGGTAGGAAAAGACTATCGCTCGTCCCCGACCGCCACTCATAAGGAGGACAATCAATAAATAAATCATGCTCCAACTTCGTCACGTAACGGTTCAACATATGTGCATGCTACGGGAATCACAAACTTCAACACAAGTATTCCTCAAATTCACAACTACCCAACTAGCACAACTTTGATATCACTATCTCTATATCTCAAAACAATCATCAAGTGTCAAACTTCTCTTAGTATTCAATGCACTCATATGAAAGTTTTTATTATATCCCTCTTGGATGCCCATCATATTAGGACTAGTTTCATAACCAAAGCAAACTACCATGCTGTTCTAAAGACTCTCAAAATAATATAAGTGAAGCACGAGATTTCATCTATTTCTTCAAAATAAAACCACCACCGTGCTCTAAAAAGATATAAGTGAAGTACTAGAGCAAATGACAAACTACTCCGAAAGATATAAGTGAAGATCAATGAGTAGTCGAATAATTATGCAACTATGTGAAGACTCTCTAAAATTTAAGAATTTCATATCTTGGTATTTTATTAAAACAGCAAGCAAAACTAAAGAAAATAAAATGATGCTCCAAGCAAAACACATATCATGTGGTGAATAAAAATATAGCTCCAAGTAAAGTTACCGTTGAACAAAGACGAAAGAGGGGATGCCTTCCGGGGCATCCCCAAGCTTAGGCTTTTGGTTGTCCTTGAATATTACCTTGGGGTGCCTTGGGCATCCCCAATCTTAGGCTCTTGCGACTCCTTATTCCATAGTCCATCGAATCTTTACCCAAAACTTGAAAACTTCACAACACAAAACTTAACAGAAAACTCGTAAGCTCTGTTAGTATAAGAAAATAAATCACCACTTAGGTACTGTTGTGAACTCATTATAAATTCATATTAGTGTAATATCTACTGTATTCCAACTTCTCTATGGTTCATACCCTCCGATGTTACTCATAGATTCATCAAAATAAACAAACAACACATAGAAAACAGAATCTGTCAAAAAACAGAACTGTATGTAGTAATCTGGATCAAACGTATACTTCTGGAACCCCAAAAATTATAAAATAAATTTCTGGACGTGAGGAATTTATCTATTAATCATATGAAAAAAGAATTAACTAAATACAGCTCTCCAATAAAACATGGCAGTAATTCTCGTGAGCACTAAAGTTTCTGTTTTTTACAGCAAGATCAACAAAACTTTCCCCAAGTCTTCCCAACGGTTCTACTTGTCACAAACACTAATTAAGACATAAAAACTCAATCATAACAGAGGCTAGATAAATTATTTATTACTAAACAGGATCAAAAAGCAACGGACAAAAATAAAGTTGGGTTGCCTCCCAACAAGCGCTATCGTTTAACGCCCCTAGCTAGGCATGATGATTTCAATGATGCTCACATAAAGGATAAGAATTGAAACATAAAGAGAGCATGATGAAGAATATGACTAGCACATTTAAGTCTAACCCTCTTCCTATGCATAGGGATTTTGTGATTAAACAACTTATGGAAACAAGAATCAACTTGCATAGGAAGGTAAAACAAGCATAGCTTCAAGATTTTCAACACATAGAGAGGAAACTTGATATTATTGCAATTCCTACAAGCATATGTTCCTCCCTCATAATAATTTTCAGTAGCATCATGAATGAATTCAAAAATATAATTATCACATAAAGCACTATTTTCATGATGCACAAGCATATAAATTTTATTATTCTCCACATAAGCAAAATTCTTCTCATTCGTAATAGTGGGAGTAAACTCAATGAAATAACTATCATGTGAGGCATAATCCAATTGAAAGTTAAAATCATGATGACAAGTTTCATGGATATCATTATTCTTTCTAGCATACAAGTCATCACAATAATCATCATAGATAGCAACTTTGTTCTCATAATAAATTGGAACCTCTTCCGAAATAGTGGATTCATCACTAAATAAAGTCATGACCTCTCCAAATCCACTTTCATAATTATCACAATAAGATTCAACACCCTCCAAAATAGTGGGATCATTACTTCCAAAAGTTGACACTCTTCCAAACCCACTTTCATCAATGTAATCATCATAAATAGGAGGCATGCTATCATCAAAATAAATTTGCTCCTCAAAACTTGGGGGACAAAAATATCATCTTCATCAAACATAGCTTCCCCAAGCTTGTGGATTTGCATATCATTAGCATCATGGATATTCAAGGAATTCATACTAACAACATTGCAATCATGCTCATCATTCAAATACTTAGTGCCAAACATTCTAATGCATTCTTCTTCTAGAACTTGAGCACAATTATCGGAATCCTTATTTTCATGATAGATATTAAAAAGATGAAGCATATGAGGTACCCCTAATTCCATATTATTATTATTTTTGTAATTTTCTTTTATAAACTAAACTAGTGATAAAACAAGAAACTAAAAGATTCAATTTCAAGATCTAAAGATATACCTTCAAGTGCTAACCTCCCCGGCAACGGCGCCAGAAAAGAGCTTGATGTCTACTACACAACCTTCTTCTTGTAGACGTTGTTGGGCCTCCAAGTGCAGAGGTTTGTAGGACAGTAGAAAATTACCCTCAAGTGGATGACCTAAGGTTTATCAATCCGTAGGAGGCGTAGGATGAAGATGGTCTCTCTCAAGCAACCCTGCAACCAAATAATAAAGAGTCTCCTGTGTCCCCAACACACCCAATACAATGGTAAATTGTATAGGTGCACTAGTTCGGCGAAGAGATGGTGATACAAGTGCAATATGGATGATAGATAAAGGTTTTTGTAAACTGAAAATATAAAAACAGCAAGGTAACTAATGATAAAAGTGAGCACAAACGGTATTGCAATGCATTGAAACAAGGCCTAGGGTTCATACTTTCACTAGTGCAAGTTCTCTCAAAAATAATAACATAATTGAATCATATAACTATCCCTCAACATGCAACAAAAAGTCACTCCAAAGTCACTAATAGCGGAGAACAAATGAAGAGATTATGGTAGGGTATGAAACCACCTCAAAGTTATTCTTTCCAATCAATCCATTGGGCTATTCCTATAAGTGTCACAAACAGCCCTAGAGTTCGTACTAGAATAACACCTTAAGACACAAATCAACCAAAACCCTAATGTCACCTAGATACTCCAATGTCACCTAAAGTATCCTTATGATTATATGATATGCATCACACAATCTCAGATTCATCTATTCAACCAACACATAGAACCTCAAAGAGTGCCCCAAAGTTTCTACCGGAGAGTCAAGACGAAAACGTGTGCCAACCCCTATGCATAGATTCCCAAGGTCATGGAACCCGCAAGTTGATCACCAAAACATACATCAAGTGGATCAATAGAATACCCCATTGTCACCACGGGTATCCCACGCAAGACATACATCAGGTGTTCTCAAATCCTTAAAGACTCAATCCGATAAGATAACTTTAAAAGGAAAACTCAATCCATTACAAAAGAGTAGAGGGGGGAGAAAACATCATAAGATCCAACTATAATAGCAAAGCTAGCAATACATCAAGATCGTATCACCACAAGAACACGAGAGAGAGAGAGATCAAAAAAATAGCTACTGGTACATACCCTCAGCCCCGAGGGAGAACTACTCCCTCCTCATCATGGAGAGCACCGGGATGATGAAGATCGCCTCCGGAGAATGATTCCCCCTCCGGCAGGGTGTCGGAATTGGTCTAGATTGGTTTTCGGTGGCTACGGAGGCTTCTGGCAGTGGAACTCCCGATCTATTGTGCTCCTCTAAGTTTTTAGGCTATATGGGTATATATGGGAGGAAGAAGTACGTCGGTGGACCTCCTGGCTGTCCACGAGGCAGGGGGGCGCGCCCCCACCCTCGTGGGCAGCCCGGGACTCTCCTGGTCCATCTCTGATACTCCGTGGGCTTCTTTTGGTCCAAAAATAAGTTCCGTGAAGTTTCAGATCAATTGGACTCCGTTTGATTTTCCTTTTCTGTGATACTCTAAAACAACGAAAAAACAGAAACTGGCACTGGGCTCTAGGTTAATAGGTTAGTCCAAAAAATCATATAAAATAGCATATAAATGCATATAAAACATCCAAGGTTGATAATATAATAGCATGGAACAATCAAAAATTATAGATACGTTGGAGACGTATCGTGAAGCGTAAGGGAGTTGCTGTGGTCGCGGTGGAGCCAGACACGAAGCGCGGCCAGGACCATGCCGATTCTCTAAGAGCAGTTGTCCATTCTGCGCCTTCCACAATGTACATAGCCACAACACCAACGACTGCCAAGAGCTCAGGGCCATTCAAGATGGACGCTATAGTCGGCGCCCCAAGCGCAATGACCGGGGCTACGACCGAGGAGGAGGACGAAGCAGGGTATGCTGGGACGATCGTGGCCCCCGTCAGGAATGGCGCGACCGGCCTCGCGAGCAACACTGGAAGGACCAGCCTCGTGAGAACCATCCTCAGGGCAACGCTGGCCTCTCTCTGCTGCTGCCACCACCAAGGAGGAACAATGATCAACATCAGGACGAGGGGGCTGAGGGCTTCCAGGAGCCACGCGCTATCGCCTGCATCTTGGGCGGTGCTTAGGCCCCAGGTTCCTAGTGCATCTTCAAGCAGTTTGCTCGTGAGGTGAACGCGGCCCTTCCCAGGCTCGAGTCTACGCGCCTGCTCAGGTTGTCCAAGTGTGCTATCACCTTCATCTCGGCAGACCAGCTCAAGTGCGCGGCAACCACCGGTGTCCTTCCGATCCTTTGCTCACCCGTCATCAGCAATGTCCAAGTCACCAAGACTCTCATTGACGGCGGCGCAGGGCTCAATGTCATGTCCATCGAGACATTCAACAGCCTTCAAGTGCCATACGATCAGCTTCAGCCTACCAAGCCTTTCTCAGGAGTGACCGATGGCTCCACCAACCCGATAGGGCTGGTCCGCCTCCCTGTCACCTTCGGCCAGCATAAGAACTACTACACCGAGCTAATCGACTTCGACATCGCCCACATCTGTTTGGCATACAACGCCATCCTTGGGTATCCAGCATTGGCCAAGTTTATGGCAGTGACCCACCACGGCTACAACATCCTCAAGATGCCGGGGATTGGGAGCGTCATCGTGGTCCCCTGCGAAGAAAGAGATGTGGTGTGCTCCCTTGAGCACGTCTTCCAAGCCGCAACAATCGAAGACCCCAACAACGAAGGCACACCGTAACCTCCTGAGTCCATCCCCAAGAAGAAGAAGAAGCTACTCCTCCCAGGTCCTGAGGAGAGCGGCGTCTCCAGTGGCGCCACCTTAGGATCCACGCCCGCAACTGGGGCGCCTCCCTGCCTCGCATAGGAAGGCGCGCCCAGTGCCCTCCTTGGGTAAGGCTCGGGGGCTCTCTTCTGGAGGGCCTCAAACCTAGCCAGAATCATGAGGGAGGCGCTCGGGCACCATGTGGAGTCGTGCTTCGCCGCATGTTTCCCTCGGGACGGCATTGGGCGAGGAGTGCCCGATGATCATGAGTTCATCGTCAAGGCAACCCAGGAGCTTCAAGAGGCAAGGGCCATACATGGAGACCGCCACCCACCACCCAGCGCAGCTCCCCATCATGGCGAGGATGGTGGGTTGTGCATCTGCGTCGACATTCCAGGGCTCAACAGGGCTGCATCTCGAGAGCACTTCTGGCCTTCGCGCATTGGTCGGTGCGAGGGTCCACCTCACAGCTATGTTCGCATGCCGTTTGGCTTGCCGAGCATGACTGCCGCCTTCCAGCGTCACCTGCGGAGCATACTAGCGGCTTAGGAGGCCATGCATCATGCTATCCTGGCAGAGATGGCGACGGTTCTCCAGGAGCCACCAGGGCCCACGGAGCCTCCTGAGGATCAGGGCCCTGGCGGCTCGTGAGGAACGACTCCTTCAATGCGCATCTTTAGCTACTCCAACATCACACCAGTGGCGTTATCAGGTGACTCTTTCTAGTTCATTCAGTTGGGGGCGCCCCTTGGGCTGCATTATCCCCAAGTCGCATGGGTCTGT
This sequence comes from Triticum aestivum, assembly GCF_018294505.1. Taxonomy (NCBI): domain Eukaryota; kingdom Viridiplantae; phylum Streptophyta; class Magnoliopsida; order Poales; family Poaceae; genus Triticum; species Triticum aestivum. The sequence continues at coordinate 207,217,927 of NC_057806.1, forward strand.
CCCCGCAACGTGTATCCTTTTGCATCTCTAGCTTACTTTGATGGGGGCGCCCCTCGGGCTGCATCATCCCCAGGCCACATGGGTCCATCCCTGTGGCATGTATCTTTCTTGCATTTAACTAAGCTAACCTGCCTATCTGCTTGAGTCGTTTTATGACTATCACCTACTTATCTGGTACTTCGACACACCACCCGCGACCGCCCTCGTTACCATGGGATCCGCGCGCCGGTTGTCTTTCTTTAGGATCCCTCGCATGACTAGGCTAGGCATGGCGTCTGTGCTCGGGTCCGTCGCTGCAGCATCGATAAACCCAATGACTGAGCTCTATCTGGTGGGCCGGCCCCGTTCATGTCAGTTGCTAGGGTCGTTGGTGTCTGGCTTTCTCATGAGACCACCCCAGGAAATTCGTCTAGCGCAGGTTGCCTAACCATCTTGCAAGACCGCCGAAGCTATCAAAAACCAAGACCAGGCGCAACCTGCCTTGAGGTAGGGCCTCATGAGTCCTGCGCTGGCTCACGGGTGCCCATACACACCTCATCTAGCCCTGTCATGCAAGCCATGTGTTAGGGCTGGGCTGTACACACCCCGGGGGCTCCACGCAAAGGGAGCCCTCACCCACTCACCAATGGAAGCACCATGCTCCGCGCTGGCAGTCGAAACGGTCGAGGAGTGGCTATGCCCATGCAAGTGCGGAAGCGCTATGCTCCACAGTGGTGATAAACAACTGAGGGCGGCCCCATGGCCGTACCAACCTCAGGGAGCCACCCGGCTCAGTGTCCAGCCTCACCGCAACACTTTCCCCTTGGGAGAGTCAAGTGAGGCGGCTGGGCACGGGGGCTACGCTCAGGCCTCGCCTAGCGTACGCAGCCCTTCCAGGTCCATCGGACCTGGTCGTCGTGCACCCCTCCCGAGCGGGACCTCGGCAAGGGTAGGTATGAAGGTATGTTTGCGCGTCAAGGGCGACTCCTGAGCATTGCGACTCACGAGCCTAACTGTCCATGTAGCCCCTCACCCCTTGGTCCGTCCTGGTGATCCGGACGTCCCAACGACGGCTGAGGTATGTGCGGGGTCGGGCCCTGCCGATGTAGAACACTAAGGCCTACTTTAGCGGCTCCTTCCCACAGGCCATTTGCGCGTCAAGGGGGACTCCTGAGCGTCGCGACTCAGGAGCCTAACCGGACACGTAGCCCATCACCCCTTGGTTCGTCCTGGTGATTCGGACGGCCCAACGGCGGCTGAGGTATGTGTAGGGTTGGGCCCTGCTGACGTAGAGCATCAAGCAAGCGGGAAGGAAATCGCGGAACTGATGTAGGGTGGAACCCTAGATGGCTGATCTTTCATGAAAGGAGTAGATTCCGCGATGAACACGAAGAACACGAGGGGAAACACAAGGGGAAACGCGAGGGGAAACACGAGAGAATCACTCAAACCAACAAGAACGATCACACATGTGCTATATCCATGACCACAAAAGGAGATACAAGATCCAAAGTCAACAATGATGATACAAACGGTAACCGGTCTTCTCCGTGAGGAGGTCTTGATGGGGCCACCCAAGAGGGGGTCTTGAATCCAAGGTGGATCTTCTTCGTAGAGGGGCTGCGGTCTCTCTCAAGGAGTAGATCCGATATGGATGTGGGAGGCTCTATCTCTCAAATGTGATATCACAACACTAACCCTAGTTAGGAGGAGTAGGAGGTCTATTTTATAGTTTTAATGCAAATGGGGACGAAGTGAGGGGGTACATGCACCTCGGGCCCGAATCCTATGCGTGGACAGGTACTGGACATCCGGTGGTCACCGATCTTCCGCTGTTTCCTCTCTGTGAAGGTGATGCCGGACGTCCGGTCACTTCAGACTTCTGCTAATTTTTGCTCGGGTGCCGTGACACCGGTCGTCCAGTCCGGGTCGGATATCCGCTCGCTGGGGCTCGGCTGAGGCTTCAGGCTCCGGACGTCCGGTCCCGACCGGTTGTCCGATGGCTGTAGTTTCGTTGGCCTTCCTTCTTCATGACCTTGGCACTTGGTGTCCTCGTCGTCTTGTCCGATGGGTGTAGCTGCTTTGTGGCTCTCCTCCATGTACCTGATCACGCATAGTGTTTCCGCTTGTGGTAGTAGCCATGTCTCATGTATAGAAAGTGGTAGTTCGGAGAGGAGCGAGTTCACCTTATCTTTGATAGCCTTTGCTCGTGCCCTTATTATTGGTCCAAGTGGTGTCATGGGAGAAGTATGTAGGTCCATGGGGATGATCTTCGGATGCTCCGCATCATCTCCCCACCCTTGGGAAAGATCCGACCTCGGATCGAATTCTTCATCACCATGGTAAGGCGAGAGATCCTTGACATTGAAGATGTTGCCCACATTGAACTTGTCGCGCGGGAGGTCAATCTTGTAAGTGTTGTTGTTGTAGTGTGCAATCACCTTGAAGGGTTCATCCGCTCATGGTAGGAGTTTGGACTTGCGTTCGGTGGGGAAGCGGTCCTTGCGAAGGTGTAGCCACATGAGATCACCAATGTCGAATACCATGGGTTGCTTGTTGATGTTGAGCTTGGTCACAAATTGTTGTACTTGGTGCTTGATGGTGTGTCTTGTATCTTCATGCACCTTCTTGAGATGGTTCACGCATTCACTTGCGTCCATATTGATGTGCTCTTGTAGTGGTAGAGGAAGAATGTCCAATGGTGACAATGGGTTGAATCCGTAGACGACCTCGAAAGGGGACTTGCCGGTAGTTGAGTGTCTTGTGCGGTTGTAGGCGAACTCGGCGATAGGTAGACACTCCTCCCAATCCTTGATGTCCTTCTTTATTAGCACATGAAGTAGAGCGGAGAGTGTGCAGTTGGTCACCTCTGTTTGGCCATCGGTTTGTGGATGGTACGCCGTGGAGAAGAGTAGCTTGATTCCGAGCTTGGCGCATAGGGTCTTCCAAAAGTAGCTTAGGAACTTGACGTCGCTGTCCGAGATAATTGTCTTGGGCACTCCATGTAAACGCAATATTTCCCTACAAAAGAGATTGGCAACATGTGAAGCATCGTCTATCATGTTGCAAGGAATGTAATGTGCCATCTTAGAGAATCGGTCCACAACAACAAATACCGAATCCTTTCCATTTCTAGTTCTAGGCAATCCAAGTACAAAATCCATGCTAATATCTTCCTATGGTTGATATGGAATTGGGCGAGGCATATAAACGCCATGGGATTGAGCTTTAGACTTAGCTTTGTGACATGTAGAGCATCACTTGGTGAAGCAGTTGACGTCGCGAAACATCTTGGGACAATAGTAGTTCTTGGAGAGCATAGCAAAAGTCTTGTCGCATCCAAAATGTCCCATTAGTCCTCCTCCATTAGATTCCTGCAAAAGCAACAAACGAAGAGAAGACTTGGGGATGCAAAGTTTGTTAGCTCTCATAAGATATCCATCTTTGATGTAATAGCGTTCCCAAGAGGTATGCGTTGAACACTTGGCATAGGGAATAGCAAAAGTAGCATCATGTGCATACATGTCTTTTATGTGCTCAAAGCCAATGACATCCAATTCAAGTTGAGTAACAATCATGCATATGAGGGAAAGAGCGTCCACCACAATATTTTCCTTACCTTTGATGTACTTGATGATATAAGGACATGACTCAATGAATTCACTCCACTTAGCATTACGCTTGTTCAACTTAGTTTGACCCTTAAGGTATTTAAGTGTTTCATGATTGGTATGAATGATAAATTCATGAGGGAAAAGATAATGTTCCCATTAATGCAAAACTCGCAATAAAGCATATAACTCTTTGTCATAGATGGGGTAATTGAGTTGCGCTCCGGAAAGTTTCTCACTAAAGTAAGCTATGGGCGCTTCTCTTGCGTTAAGACACCTCCTATCCCATTACCACTAGCATCAAAATGAATCTCAAAGGGTTTGTTAAAGTTGGGTAATGCAAGAACGGGAGCATGAGTAAGCAAATTCTTAAGCTCATTGAATGCGGTATCTTGGGATGGTCCCCAAACAAAAGGCGCATTTTTCTTGCTCAAAGCATGCAGAGGTGAAGCAATGGTGCTAAAGTCCTTCACAAATCTATGGTAGAATCCGGTAAACCAAGGAAGCTACGCACTTGATGCAAGTTGGTTGGTTGTGGCCAAGTTTTAATATCATTGATCTTAGAGTCATCAACATGAACACCCTTAGAGGAAACAACAAAACCCAAGAAAATGAGCTTATCAATGGCAAAAAGGCACTTTTCCATGTTAGCATAGAGACGCTCTTTTCGAAGAGTTTGCAAAACGGTTCGAACATGGGTGACATGACCTTTGAGAGATTTGCTATAAACAAGGATATCGTCCAAGTAGACCACAACAAACTCACGATTGTATGGGCGAAACACATAATTCATAAGACGCATGAAAGTACCCGGTGCTTCCGATAAACCCATAGGCATGACTAACAACTCATACAAACCAAACTTTGTTTTAAAAGAGGTTTTCCATTCATCACCCTCTTGTATGCAGATTTGATAGTAACCACTTTTAAGATCAATTTTGGAAAAAAATAGTGGCACCACTAAGTTCATCAAGCATATCATCAGGGCGTGGAATGGGGTACCTATATCGAACGGTGATAGCATTGATAGGTCTAAAATCAGAACACATGCGAAAGCTATCGTCTCTTTTGGCACAAGAATGACCGGAACGGCACAAGGACTCAAACTTTCACGCACATGTCCATGGTCTATGAGATGTTTTACTTGCCTTTGTATTTCTTTGGTTTCTTCGGGGTTGACTCGGTAGGGAGCTTTGTTCGGAAGTGGTGCTCCAGGGATGAGGTCGATGCGGTGCTCGATGCCTCATAGTGGAGGTAGTCCCGGAGGTAGCTCGTCGAGGAAAATATCTTTGAATTCCTGCAAAAGAGGAGACAACACTAAAGGTAGAGTGTGAAAGGTGTTAGCTTTTGGTGCGCCGTCCTTGCACAAAAGGGCATAGTGTAGGACACTTGATGGGTTCTCACACACTTCTCTATCTCACTTTTGGTGGCAAATAGAACTAGGTTCTTCTTTTTGCTCATCGTGGAGGCACTCAATTTGGGCTTGTGGCGCTCACTCTCTTTTTGGTGGTTCGCTCTCTCACTATTCTCTCCACGATGGGTGTCTTGCTTGTCGGTGATCACTTGGCTTGGAGACATAGGGTGAAGTACATGCTCCTTTCCTTTCATCTTGAAGATGTAGTGGTTCGCTCGGCCATTGTGGATGAAACCTCTATGAAATTTCCATGGTTGTCCGAGAAGAAGGTGGCAAACGGTCATTGGAACGACATCACACTCCAAAGTGTCTTCGTAAGCTCTGATTTTGAAGGAGACTTGCACTCTATGCTTGACTTGAATAGTGCCGGAGTCGCTTAGCCATTGAACTTTGTAGGGATGTGGGTGCTTCGCCTTGGGCAATTGGAGCTTTGAGCAAAGTTCTTCACTTGCTAAGTTATGGCAACTCCCTCCATCGATGATGACCTTGACAGACCTTCAATTGATGCCGGCCTTGGTATGGAATAATTGGCATCTTTGGTCTTCTTCTTGGTGATGTTGAAGGGTCAAGACCTTGGAGACAACAAGAGCAGGACTTGAATCTTCGTCACAAATGACTTGTTCCTCTTCATCGTTCACTTGCCGGTGCATGGCGACTTGCTCAAGTGCTTCCGTTTCTCCTTCACTCATGGAGTCGTATGTACCATCGTCATTGAGGATCATTGTCCGCTTGTTGGTACACTCAAAGCACTTGTGACCTTGGCCTCCCCATGTGAAGCATTTGAAGGAACTTGTCTTCACGGTCTCATAGGTTGGGGTAGATGATGATGAAGCTCTCGGCTTGAAGTTGCTCGTTGTAGGAGGATGACTTGAGGTTGTCGAAGCTATCTTGTAGCTTGACTTGTCGACCTTGCTTGTAGAAGGCTTGGTTGAGGTACACGGTGTTGGAGTCGTTGAAGATTGGGTGTTGGAGAAACCATATGACTTGGATGAGAACTTGGCATACTTGAAGTCGTCTTGCACTTGACGTTCCTCATTGGTAGCTCGATGCACTAGCTCGATGAGGTTCGAGTATGGTTGGAAGTCGGCGATCTTCTTGATGGGATATTGAGTCCATTCAAGAAACGTGCCATAGTTTGCTCATCATCTTCTGTGACATTTTCTCGTATCACTGCAATCTCCATTTCCTTGTAGTACTCTTCAATGCTCTTGGTTCCTTTCTTGAGTAGTTGGAGTTTCTTGAAGAGGTCATGGTTGTAGTAGGTAGGCACGAAGCGTGCTCTCATGGCATCCTTCATTTGCTCCCAAGTAGTGATGGGTGGTTCACCTTTTGCCTCTCGGCACTCAATGAGTTGTTCCCACCAAATGAGACATAGTCTTGGAACTCAAGCGATGCCATCGCGATCTTCTTCTCTTCTCCATAGTTGTGCAAGCGAAGATTTTGTCGACCTTCAATGCCCATGAAAGGTACTCTTCGGGATCATTGCTTCCATTGAAGTTGGGCATGGTGAACTTTAGCTTGCCGTAGCGTCGCTCTTCATCATGTTCGGGTCGGGGATGATGACGTCCTTGACGAGGAGCATCATCTCTCACAACTTGCTCTTGCCGTGGAATATTTACATTGTATTCTTGCTCTTCTTCAATTTGATGTTCTTGGCGAGCTTGTGGAGGAACTTGTCGAGCTTGACGTTGCACACGAGCTTGATATATTTGTTTGTGAACTTCTTCGCGAAGCGCTTCTTCATGTTCACGAGCTTGTCGGCCTCGGTTCGCTACGGCTCGACTTGATTCTCAGAGGGCACGATGCGCCTCAAGTGCTCGAGCTTCTCACAATTGTTGTTCTTGACGTTGTGTCTCGGCATCTTGTGCTTCTTGGTATAGTCGCGTTCGCTCTTCCTCTTCGTGTTGGCATTGTCGTTACCGTTCTCGTGCTTGCGCAAACGTAGCTTGGTTTTGACGATGTCGTTGTTCTTGAGAGTTGTTGTCGTGTAGAGGGTTGCGGTTGTCTTGACGATCTTGGCGCACGACATGATGAAGAGTATTTGATGTCGGTGTACATGAGCCGGAGATGGTGTAGTCGGAGTGTCGACTTCAGCGGCTCCGTCTTGATGAGGACAAAGTGGAAGAAGGGCGATTGAGCAACAAAACACGAATCTCGTCCATTCCTGCGTCATTCTCTTGCTTGTGGTCATCGAGCTTGTGTTCGAAGTAATCTCTTGTGCGTTGCTCGGAGAGTCGCAAGTCGGTGGCGAGGTTGTCGATGTGTTTGCTCATTCCTTGTTGCTCTTCATGCAAAGCACGTTGTGCACCAAAGAGGTGGCTCTTTGTGACGTAGGAGTTCATGTCGTCTTCTTGCCTATGAAGAGTGGGTTGGTAGAAGTACTTGGCCTATCCATCATTTCCAAGGGAAATTGTGACTAGGAGAAAGAGAGGAATGTATACCAAACATACCTTGACCGATGTTGAAGATGGATCAAAGATCACTCCAGTGTGGAACAAGGAAATAGCACAATTGGTACCAATTCTTGTCGGTTTCTCACACCTACACAAGTAAAAGATTATGGTGGAGCTCGGTTAGGATGGTGGCACACAATTTGATGCAATTGTTAGTGAACTTCAATAAAGTTGGAAAAGATTCGCAAGTTTGCAATGCAACAAGTAGACCAAGCAAAATATGGTACACGGAAACACACATGCAAAGAGATGAATGGGGTCATGCAACCAAGGATGAGCCAAAATGTGGAATCCACAAAATGCTCTTGTTGCACAACACTAGAGAGACACTAGCATGATTGCACAATAGGCGGATACGAAGACTTGTGCACAACCTACTAAGCAAAAATGACTTCTATCCCAAGTATGCTCTATGTATGGTAGTCCGATGATATGATCCAATATTATCTAGTATGACAATCTTAATGTTGTATGATGCTATGGTTCTTGCTTAAAAGCTCTTTGCTTATGTTTCCCTTTTTGCTTAAAAGCTTGTTTGGCTCCTTGTGTTTGATCTCTTTTCTCATGCAATGCTTCATGAACCAAGATAGCAATTGAGTATGTGATGACAACTTTGTGACACAACAGATGATACCAAGATATGCACCAATGTTATGTATGTATGATATGGGAAGTATGATAACTAATGTGCAGAAGTCATGTTGCCGGCAATACTCAAAGGCTAGTCTCGATGGGTAAGCGGCGCAAAAGGTAAGGCTATGATGGTTATGAATGTAATGGCAAGAATGACGTATCACGATACCAAAGATGAGGTTAGCCTTCTTTGGTTCCTTGTCCGTAAGCAAGAATGGATGATAGTGACCAAATGGAGAAGTGGTCGTTGTTGATGACGCATCCGTGCGAAGATGAGCGGCGGTGATGTTGATGTCGAACCGTACCTAAATAGCCGAAACACAATAGGACATGGAACCGCAACTCAAATTCTCAGAGCACAAAGTGGCAAAACGTATCGGAGTGCGAAATGAGTAAGCAATGGTGGTTGTGGAAAGTGGTGGTGGTATGGGTATGTGTATGCAGAAGTGGGGCGGTGGCTGCAATTTTCAGGGGGGGTTAGTTTCTTCAGGGTATTCCGGATGTCCGGTGGTTACGGTCGTCCGGTCACCGGATGCCCGGTAGCTGGCGGACATCCGGTGCCTGGGCGAAAATCGAACACGGGATGAACAGCTGGGGTTCTTCAAGGAGAGGTCAAAATCCATCGAATCCGGGCGATTTAGTGGATGGAAAAGGTGGAGATGAAGGGGAAAGCTAGATCCACTCAAGGCAAAGCAAATCCACGGATCAAATCCAAAAAAATTTCATCACACAAACAGATCACAAAAAAAAGTTGGGGCTATTTTTGTGGGGAATTTTCGAATTAGGGACAAAATCAACCAAAACAAGGCTAGAAACACAATGGGAAGGCACCGAAATCGCGATCAACGTGGCTCATGGTACCAATATGATGTAGGGTGGAACCCTAGATGGCTGATCTTTCATGAAAGGAGCGGATTCCACAATCAACACGAAGAACATGAGGGGAAACACGAGGGGAAACGTGAGGGGAAACACGAGAGAATCACTCAAACCAACAAGAACGATCACGCATGTGCTAGATCCATGAACACAAAAGGAGATACAAGATCCAAAGTCAACAATGACGATACAAACGGTAACTGGTCTTCTCCATGAGGAGGTCTTGATGGGGCCACCCAAGAGGGGGTCTTGAATCCAAGGTGGATCTTCTCCGTGGAGGGGCCGGGATCTCTCTCAAGGAGTAGATCCGATATGGATGAGCAAGGCTCTATCTCTAAAATGAGCTGTCACAATGCTAACCCTACCTAGGAGGAGTAGGAGGTCTATTTATAGTCTTAGTGAAAATGGGGACGAAGTGAGGGGGTACATGCACCTCGGGCCCAAATCATGTGCGCAGACAGGTACCGGACGCCCGGTTTGTAGCGGTCGTCCGGTGGTTCCGGGGAGGCCAAACGTCCGTTGGTCATCGGTCTTCCGCTATTGCCGTTCAGTGAAGGCGACGCCGGACGTCTGGTCACTTTGGACATCCACTAATTTTGGCTCGGGTGCTGTGACACCGGTCGTTCGGTCCGGGCCGGATGTCCGCTCGCTAGGGCTCGGCTGAGGCTTCAGGCTCCGGACGTCCAGTCCCGACCGATCGTCCGGTGGCTGTAGTTTCGTTGGTCATCCTTCTTCATGAACATGGCGCTTGGTGTCCTCGTCGCCTTGTCCCATGGGTGTAGCTGCTCCGTGTCTCTCATCCAACTACGTGATCATGCATAGTGTTTCCGCTTGAGGTAGTAGCCATGTCTCACGTATAGAAAGTGGTAGTTCAGAGAGGAGTGGGTTCACCTTATCTTCGATAGCCCTTGCTCGTGCCCTTGTCATTGGTCCAAGTGATGTCGTGGGAGACGTAGGTAGGTCCATGGGGATGCTCCGCATCACCGTCGGTCGTGTCGTTGGCCTCGATCGTAGGATCGGTGGGGCCATCGGTTGGAGGTACAGGCTCGATGCCGAGGAACTTCCTCAAGAGGGCCTCCACCTGGGTCTCCACGGCTGCGGCAGCAGCTGTGCAGCGCTCCTCCTCCACAGGCTCGAGCAGCTCGCCGAGGTCGGCATTGGGGTCGCGAAGAAGCAGGTGGCTGAAGACGCGCGTCAGAGCCGAAGAAGAAAGCGCGCGAGCTTCCCCCTCCACCATGGGGATGATCCCATTGACGACACCCTCGAGCGCCACGACAAGATAAGGAAGCAGCTGGGCGGGGCCTTCATTGTCCGTCGCCAGCGGCTTCTCCAAGCCCTTCTCATAGAGTGCCCGCAGCGCCTCGCGGGATCTCTCCTCAAGGGACTTGAAGGCCGCGCGATCCTGTGCCAGAACCTGCGCCTTGGCCTCCAGCAAGGCCTTCTCCGCCGCCACCTTCTTCTCCAACTCATCCAGGCAGGTGCGTTCTATGGCATGCGCCCTCGCCGACTGCTCTAGCTCGGCGTCACGACTGGTGATGGCGTCTTCTCGGGTCTTCATCCTCTCCTCCTCCACCCTGCGACCACGAACCTCGGCCATGCGCTTGTTGTGCATGATCTCCAGCTTGGCCTCCATCGACCGTCAGTGCTCCTTGGTAGACTCAGCATCCTTCAGCGCCACCTCACGGGCGGCTGCAGCTTGGTCAGCGGCTCGCTTGTCCTCCTCGGTAGCTACCATGGCCTGGCTCAACGCCGCCCTGACAGACACACCAGAATGCAGCCAACCCGAGATCAGCTCTAGGCGCCCCGCTACCAGGCGGTGGTCGGCGCCTTGAAGGTCGCCCCGAAGCCGCGCGAGTGCGGAAAGAGCCTCCTCCATGGCATCAGGCGAAGCAGAAGGATCGTGAGCTAGCGGTTCGACCGAAGGAGGAGGCTGCAGCATCGCCAAGACCCGTGAACTGATGATGGCAGGAAGAGGAGCTGGGGGCTCCTGAACCTTTGCCGCATGAACGGGCAAGCTGGGGATGGATGCCTCCGGAGCCGGCTTGGCCGAGGAGATCGCCTTCTCTTGAGAATGGTCCACTGGGCCTCGCGAGGACGATCGAGCGGGAGAAGTGTGGGTTCCTTCACCGCCTTTCTACGCTAAAGGGGGTGCGGCCAGGCCAGGCTGCTCGGCTGGCGAGGATGTGTCTGCCCCTCTCTCTTCTTCTTTCCCGATAGTGTCGGCTTGATAATGTAATAGGAGAACATCAGGAAGCAGCAACGGAAGCGGGAACAAGAACAAAGTCAGGGCAAGGTGCTTACTGGTCCACGACGGTGTAGGCACGTGCCCTCTTCAGGAGCGTGGAGCCCAAGAGCCTCGCGGTCTGGGGCGCCGGTACACGGGCTCCTGGAGCAGATGAAGAAGCAGTAGCCGGCACAGTGGGAGCACCAGATGGCGCTAGGGCAGGAGCGTCGCCCCGGGAGACCAGTGCCGACCTGCCCTTCGTCGGACCCGCAGTCGACGACTTCTCTCAGGTGGTGACCTTGGACATTGTGGTGACCCCAACAGGGGGGCAGGACCTCCCTCAATGGGTGGTCGGCGTCATTGTCCTTGGCAGGCAGGGCGCGGAGGAGATCGGCCTTGCGCGGAGGCGGGTCTCCCCTGTCCCCTCCGAGGTTGCCTCCGAGTCCTGCTCCTCCTCCCCGTTAGAGTCGCCGGAGGACACCACCACCGGAGTCGTCGTCATCGGGGCCTCAGAGGGCGTCGGTGGCACGAGCTCATGCGCATCAAAGACGGGCATGGCGGCAGCAACCTTCGCTCTGTCGGGGCGGAAGTACAGGGGAACAAAGGTGCCCGGAGGGTACCCCTAGTCATCCCCGACGATGGAACGGAGAGCCGTGCCCAGTTCCTCATCAGACAAGGCCTCCAGATGCAGGCGGAGGTCGTCATCCTTGTCCTCGAGCTTCCACAAGGGGCGTGAGAGCATCTGGAGCGGAGCCACGTGATGCGACAGGAATTCCTTGACGATCATGGCCCCCGTCAGCTTCACCGCGTTTGGGTCGTCAGGCTTCAGATTGGCAGTCATCTTCTCCAGCACGCGCTCTGCCCGGGGGTCGGTGAGCTTCGCGTGAAACCACCCGTCGTGAAATGTGGCCATTCTCGTCGGTAGCACTAGCCGGGTGTGGGAGCACTTGGCATCCATCAGGACCCTCGGCCTTCTTCCCGACATTTGAGATTGCGTTGGTCTTGTTGGCCGCAACGAAGTTGGTGCACCTAGAGAAATGGTCGTCCTTGATCCGAAGATAGAAGAAGTGGCACCACCGCGCCATGGACGGCATCACCCCGACTTATGCCTCACAGCAGATGGCAAAGATCGAAAGAAGAAGGATAGAGTTGGGATGAAGATGCAGGGCACGCAACTTGTAGTGGCTAATGACGGAGTAGATGAAGTTAGAGAAGGGGGGAACCAACCCCGCCACAACGCTGCTCATGAAGAAGGGATAGAAGGTGCTTCCCGAGGCCTCTGGATCGGCAGAGCCCACCCGGAGCGCGGTCTTCCTCTCCTCGTCGCCGTCCTCCGCCGTCACCAGGAGCGTGGCGGCGAGGTTCTTCTCTGAGACGTTAGGCGCGCTCAGGGCCGACTCATACCAATAGGGCGGAAGGGTGGCCCTTGCCTTGCTGGGTGCCATCGATGGCAGGCTTGGAGGAGGACTGGTGCAGATCTGGAGGCTTGGGAGAAAGAGCAGGAAAGGGGATCTGGAGCAAGACGAAGGCAAGCAATGAAGACACTACGGCGTGCGCCAACCTTTTGTTAGTCTGGCATTTGCCGAGGCAGCATCGGGAAGCGGAGACGCCCACGACCGGTCAGTCGCCATGCGTCAATCAAGGCCACAGGCTATTGTGGAACGTGGCGCTACGCACTTGCTCCTTGGCTTCACCTCGAAGCCAAGTACGAGCGCACCTTGGGCCCGGGGGCTACTGTCGGCGTCCTGGGAATGAGGGTACCCAGACTTGCCGGCCTGCGGCCCAGGGCGTGGCTCCACCAGCGGCCTGGTATGACCCATCTTCATAATCAAACACTCAAGACCCTCGCGAGGCAGACAACAAAAGACCTCCTCAAGGGCAGCCTCGCTAGGCTGGCTCGCGAGGAGCAGAGAGATCAAGGTGAAGGGCACCTAGTGAGGTTTCCGTGACGTGAGCCATGATGAGCAACGCCAGGCGGGCGCGAGTGGGCACAGAGTACCAGTTGCGTCTTTGGTGCTAAAGAGGCAAGCACAGCCTAAGAGTCCCGAGGCATCATGCAAAGGTTTCCATATCGGTGCAACAAGACCCAGACCAGCAGGACGGCAGGACAGAGGTCATCACGGAGCCCACGACGGCGTCACCACCAGAGCCTTTCGTAGGCGAAGACCACCTTTTGTCTGGATAACTTATACTAGTTGTCCCCCTTCGAATTGGCTGTTGTGGGATCCCTTCCCGCCTAATATTTGGGAAGAGGACCCGGGCCTCTATAAATAGGACTAGCCACCACCATAGAGAGGGGATCGAACCTCATCAGATCTGGAGAGGAACCAGACCAACACACAAGCTCATCGAGCTCAAGAACACCTCTCCTCAGGAGGCTGTTCTTCCGTTGTACTTGTTCGTCCCCAGCCAACAAGGCAATCCACCACACCACACTGGAGTATGGTATTACACCACAATGGTGGCCCGAACCTGTATGAACTCTTGTTTTCCTTCTTCCTAGGGTTCGGCGAGCTAGGCTTTGAGATCGTTGCGAGAGCGTGAGCTAGGGGGAGAGGGACCTTTGTGCGCACCCTAGTGTTCGAACCTCAAGGGTTTTGCCGAAACTCGTAATCCGACACAGAGCCCTTCGCGAAATTCACCAACCCCTTAGAGTGTGACTTCATCAGGGCCCGCTACAAGTGGGACAAGGAAAAGAAGGTTTTTTACATGGACCAGATCACGAGGAAATTGATTAGAATACTGGTAATTATTCTTTTATGACCTTACATTTAGCTCTAGATCAAGTCGACTACACATTCGTAAACGGTTCACATTCCATCTATAGGAGAAGCAACACCTGCTTGCAGCTGAAAGCCCTACTTCTCCAATGAGGCCTAAGTGGGACACCCCTCTCAACCGGGTCTTGAACGAATTTAAGGGACTCCCTTTGGGCCAGCAGCTGGAATATGGACATGTGCACGCCACCGGAGACGGCGCGATGTGGAAGGTGTTTTACAACGAAGGCCCGAAGGCCAAGAAGTAGAAAAAGAAGTTTAGTCAGGCGGACGTCGACAAGAAGGTGAAGCTTCCGTTCAATAAAAAAGCAGCTAAGGACAAGAAAAAAACAGACGAGGAGAAAAATGAGTTGCTATAGCATGCAGTCAATGCAGCTGTAACTGCCTGCAGAAATGATTTTGCTACTAACTTGGTCCCGGCTATCATCAACTGGACGAAGGAAAATCCAGACAAGATGGCACATGATTTCCCCATGCCCAGTTTCGTCACGAGCAACTCTGTGAACAACACCACCGCACCATCACCTGCTCACGCAACCGGGCCTGCTCTCCCACCCGCACCCGCACCCGCATCCGCACCCGCTCATAGTAGTCCGTCCTCAGTCTCTGGCGTGCTAGGCGGGCCTTCGTCTTTGGCTGAGCTCGACGCCCTCATGGTAATTACATGTTGCACCAACATATATATCTAGAATATTCCATTTTCGTTGCCTTTCGGATAGTTTACGCCGTAGACATGTGTTTGCAGGCCGACAAAACCCCATGCACCATACTCTACTTGATCAAAGGCCAGAAGGTGGACATGGGAAAGGGGGTGATAACGAAGCCCTTGGAACTCATGTTCCACAACCAGCCGATCCCCGATGGGCACTTCAGGGTTACCTTGCCGAGTGTGAAATCGGGGCACGAGGATTTGCCTCCTCCAGTATGGCTAGGGGGAGAGGACGACGAGACCCCGCCGTGGATTGGGAGTTGCAAGGGTTGGGTGCTCCTATGGCCAAAGAATCTTCTTCGTCTGGAGCCGACCGAGAGCACACCAATAACCACACATCAACAACAATGTATGGAGACCACCATTGGTGTCAAAAACGGCGGATTTCGGGTAAGGGGTCCCGAACTATGCGTCTAAGGTTCCCGAACAATCTGTACAGGGTTCCCGAGACATCAAATGGGTGAATCGGTGCACCGTGCCATGGTGTATCTTTCGCATAATAGCCCACCCCTAGGGTCAGCGCTATGCACGGCTGCCAACACATATCCTATAAACACAAGAAACTAGTTGCAACTCTTGGACATAGGACAAGGGTGGTTAAGAAGCCGAGAGGGTCCATTGGTTTCGGGCCCAATGCATGGTAGTAACTGATTCTTAAATCAAACATACAGATCTCAGTGCTTAAGGACGGTTCTAATGATACAACCCACCATGTACTCCTACATGGCCTCTCATCGATACATTTACCAAATCATGTTCAACACATCACTCACATTACCGACATATTCACTTCACTCTAGCCCATCACCCAGATAAACCAAACCTGACACGACTCTAAGCATAGCAGGCATAGCAAGGTAGGAAACACATACATGGCTCAATCAACTCCTACACATGCTAGTGGGTTTCATCTAGTTACTATGGAAATGACAGGTAATGCAGAGGAAATGGTTCAACTACCGCAGCACACAGCAGTTTGAAACGTTGGACATGTGATGTTTTGGACATGTCATATTTGGAAAATGATGATTATGTGCAGTGTAAATGATCTGAGTGGCCTATGTTTCACCTAAATGTTGATTCATTTCTGTTCCGCTGAATTTCAGGCGCTCGACATGTCCACTTTTTAGCAAAGGTCATGCCGAAATTTTCCGTGAATTTTGGCATGACTTGTTCTAGAAAGTAGGCATATCGATTGCCGGGAGTTGTTGGGCAACGTCATTCCAGCAAACATAGATATTTTTATGTCATTTCTCATTTTTTATAGTTTTAGAATTAAACGAGGAGACTTAATAATAGGAAACATGTCAAACAACGAAGAAACCGGGCCTTCTGACCAAGATGGAGACGAGATGGATTATAAGGGTGAACTAGAGTATGTCGACTTTTTGTCTGCTAAGCAACGTCAAGGTTTGCAGGTTGGCCTCGATGATGGTACTCACGTCGACATCGACACCGACGGCACCGATACCGATGGCTGCGCCGAGACCAGCAGGGAAGGTACCGACGTCGATGCCGCTACCGAAAAGAAGAAGCAAAGGATATGAAAACCTAACAAACTCGGCATTGCATGACTGGTGATCACAAAGATGGCACCTGGCAAGTTTGAGCCATTAGAGCCGGAAGAACCTTGCAAGTGTTGTGGGAACCAAGTAGTATGCATCCTACGGGAATGCGTGAGCATCAACGACGATGATTTAAGGAGTAAGGAACATTTGAGGCAGTTGCTCCTGACGAAGTTGCACAAGATATTCAAGTTCGACAACCGGGATAATAGCATAGAACAACCGTGGGATGATCCGAAGATGAAAAAGATTAACATTCACGCCATAGTCATGTTCAACAATGATTTGGCCTCCTGGAAAGGGAGGGTGAAACGAGCTATTGAGGCTGAGCAACCCCTATCCAAGATTATGGAAGAAAATCCGGCACTTACGGAAGAGGAGTTCAAAAAGTTCAAGGACACTTGCACTACCGAGACAGCCAAGGCTAAGGCTGTGAAATTCAAGAGCCTTCAACAAAGGAACACGGGGAAGCATCGCCTCGGAAGCCGTGGCTACCTCGGTAAAAGGCCCATATGTGATAAGGAGGACGCGGAACATGAAGCCGCGGGTCTCCCAGACTGTCGGCGTCCTGGGAACGAGGGTACCCAGACTTGCCTTCCTACAACCCAGGGCGTGGCTCCACCAGCGGCCTGGTACGACACATCTTCATCAGCAAACACTCAACACTCTCGCGAGGAGCCAAGCCTCGCAAGGCGAACGACACAAGACCTCCTCAGGGGTAGCCTCGCTAGGCTGGCTCGTGAGGAGCGCAGAGATCAAGGCGAACTGCACCTCGAGAGGTTTCCGTGACGTGAGCCATGACGACCAAGGCCAGGCGGGCGCCAGCGAGCACAGAGTACCAGTTTCCTCTTTGGTGCTAAAGAGGAAAGCACAGGCGAGGAGTCCAAAGGCATCAAGCAAAGGTTTCCATATCAGTGCGACGAGACCAAGACCAGCATGACAGCAGGATGGAGGTCATCACAGAGCCCACGACAGTGTCACCTCCAGAGCCTTTGGCAGGCAAAGACCACCTTTTGTCAGGATAACATGTACTAGTTGTCCCCCTTCGAATTGGCCGTTATGGGATCCCTTCCCGCCTAATATTTGGGAAGAGGACCCGGGCCTCTAGAAATAGGACTAGCCACCACCATAGAGAGGGGATCGAACCTCATCAGTTCTAGAGAGGAACTAGACCATCCACACACAAGCTCATCGAGCTCAAGAACACCTCTCCTCAGGAGGTTGTTCATCCCTAGCCTGCAAGGCAATCCACCACACCACACTGGTGTAGGGTATTACATCACAACGGTGGCCCAAACAATATAAACTCTTGTGTCCCTTGTTCCTCGGGTTCGGCGAGCTAGGCTTTGAGATCGCTGCGAGAGTGCGATCTAGGGGGAGAGAGACCTTCGTGCACACCCCATTGTTCGAACCTCAAGGGTTTTGCCGGAACCCGTAATATGACATTTGGCACGCCAGGTAGGGGTGCGCTGAAGCTCTTCTTCCGTTGATCCTCGTTCCACTGCTCCATCGCATCCATGTCTGATGCTCCGCGAGCCCGTGCTGAGCGTCGTGCCACCCTTGCCGCCCGCGTCGCTCAGATGTCGCCCTTTCGCGGACCTCCCCGCCGTTCTCTATCACCCGCTGCCAACGCCGCCACTGGCCCGACAGCGAACGAGCAGCAAGTGTCATCGCTGCACCCGTCTGTGCGGCGGGACGGCCGCACGCCACCCCGTTGCTGACTTCGGCCGGCTCGTCATCCCACGCTCATCGCGTGCCCACAGACGCGCATGCCGCGCTGCTCATGGCACGCGAGCTCTTGCGTTACAGCCCGGTCAACGACCTCTATGAGCACTGGCTGGACCGCATCGCCGAGCTCGTCAGCGTCGCTGGGGGCTCCCCTACACCATCCCTCTCGCTGCTTCTCCCACCTCCAGCCGCGGGCGACTTAGCTCACAAAGCACCTCCGCCTCCTCTGCATCAAGATGGCGCCCTCGCGCCGAGACGCGTGGCTCACGGAACGCCCCCGCCTCCTCCACATCATGGCGGTCTCAGCGCCCCAAGACGGGTGGTCTCGCGTTGTGACCTGCCACACCGTGCACCCGTGCATGAAGAAGGAAGCTGCCGGAAGGTCCCTCGACCGCAAGAAAATGCCCCTGCACTCCCTGCACCACCATGTCAAGACCGCGCGCTACCTGCAGTGGTGGTGTGTGGGGACCAAGAGTTCAGGTGACCACAACCACGACAGGCTCCGGTTACCACAACAGTCTGCCGAGCCTTTACTCCTGAGCGGCACACCATCATCTGGCCAGGCAAGTTCAAGCGGATCCTGCCTCCGCGCTACTATGACAGTCCCGACCCTGTGGAGTTCTTTCGGTTCTATGAGCTTAGCATCGAGGCGGCCAACGGCAATGAGAAAGTCATGGTGAACTGTTTTCCCATGGCTCTCAAGGATGGTGCTCGCTCGTGGCTCCTAAACCTACCCGCGGGATCGATCTCCTCCTGGGGCGAGATGCGCGAGCACATCGTCGCCAACTTCTAGGACACTCGAGACCGTCCGCCGGCCGCGGGTGCCCTGCGCCGCATCAAACAGCAGCCCGCAGAGACCCTGTAGAAGTACATCCAGCGCTTCAACAGCGCCCACCTCAAGATCCCCAAGGTGACAGACGAGGCCATCATGTCAGTGTTCTCTGATGGCATCCGTGATGTCAAGATGAAGCAGGAGCTCGCTCGACCATGGAGATGTTCAACATAGCAACCAATTGTGCAAGAGATGAGGAGGGGCGCCTCTCCCTACTCGAGCTCCCTGCTGCTGACCCCGAAGAGAAGAAAACCAAGGCCAAGGACGTGAAGTGATGTCTACTACACAACCTTCTTGTAGATGTTGTTGGGCCTCCAAGTGCAGAGGTTTGTAGGACAGTAGCAAATTTCCCTCAAGTGGATGACCTAAGGTTTATCAACCCGTAGGAGGCTTAGGATGATGATGGTCTCTCTCAAGCAACCTTGCAATCAAGTAACAAAGAGTCTCTTGTGTCCCCAACACACCCAATACAATGGTAAATTGTATAGGTGCACTAGTTCAGCGAAGAGATGGTGATACAAGTGCAATATGGATGATAGATAAAGGTTTTTGTAATCTGAAAATATAAAAACAGCAAGGTAACTAATGATAAAAGTGAGCACAAATGGTATTGCAATGCGTTGAAACAAGGCCTAGGGTTCATACTTTCACTAGTGCAAGTTCTCTCAACAATAATAACATAATTGAATCATATAACTATCCCTCAACATGCAACAAAAAGTCACTGCAAAGTCACTAATAGTGGAGAACAAACGAAGAGATTATGGTAGGGTACGAAACCACCACAAAGTTATTCTTCCCAATCAATTTGTTGGGCTATTCCTATAAGTGTCACAAACAGCCCTAGAGTTCGTACTAGAATATCACCTTAAGACACAAATCAACCAAAACCCTAATGTCATCTAGATACTCCAATGTCACCTCAAGTATCTGTAGGTATGATTATACGATATGCATCACACAATCTCAGATTCATCTATTCAACCAACACATAGAACCTCAAAGAGTGCCCCAAAGTTTCTAATGGAGAGTCAAGACGAAAACATGTGCCAACCCCTATGCATAGATTCTCACCAAACATACATCAAGTGGATCAATAGAATACCCCATTTTCACCATGGGTATCCCACGCAACACATACATCAAGTGTTTTCAAATCCTTAAAGACTCAGTAGGATAAGATAACCTCAATGGGAAAACTCAATCCATTACAAGAGAGTAGAGGGGGGAGAAAACATCATAAGATCCAACAATAATAACAAAGATCACGATACATAAAGATCGTATCACCTCAAGAACACGAGAGAGAGAGAGAGATCAAACACATAGCTATTGGTACATACCCTCAGCCCCGAGGGAGAACTACTCCCTCCTCATCATGGAGAGCACCGGGATGATGAAGATGGCCACCGGAGAAGGATTCCCCCTCCGGCAGGGTGCCAGAATGGGTCTAGATTGGTTTTCGGTGGCTACGGAGGCTTATGGCGGCGGAACTCCTGATCTATTGTGATCCTCTAAGTTTTTAGGGTATATGGGTATATATGGGAGGAAGAAGTACGTCGGTGGACCTCCGGGCTGTCCACGAGGCAGGGGGCATGCCCCCCACCCTCGTGGGCAGCCCGGGACTCTCCTGGTCCATATTCGATACTCCGTGGGCTTCTTCTGGTCCAAAAATAAGTTTCGTGAAGTTTCAGATCAATTTGACTCCGTTTGATTTTCCTTTTCTGCGATACTCTAAAACAAAGAAAAAACAGAACCTCGCACTAGGCTCTAGGTTAAAAGGTTAGTCCCAAAAATCATATAAAATAGCATATAATGCATATAAAACATCCAAGGTTGATAATATAATAGCATGGAACAATCAAAAATTATAGATACATTGGAGACGTATCATCATCCCCAAGCTTAATTCCTGCTAGTCCTCGAGTAGGTAAATGATAAAAACAGAATTTTTGATGTGGAATGCTACCTAACATATTTATCCATGTAGTTCTCTTTATTGTGGCAAGAATATTCAGATCCATAAGATTCAAGAGAAAATTTTAATATTGACATAAAAATAATAATACGTCAAGCATACTAACTAAGCAATTATGTCTCTTCAAAATAACATGGCCAAAGAAAGTTATCCCTACAAAATCATATAGTCTGGCTATGATCCATCTTCACCACACAACGTATTCAAATTATGCACAACCCCGATGACAAGCCAAGCAATTGTTTCATACTTTTGGTGTTCTCAAACTTTTTCAATCTTCACGCAATACATGAGCGTGAGCCATGGACATAACACTATAGGTGGAATAGAATGGTGGTTGTGGAGAAGAGAAAAAGGAGAAGATAGTCTCACATCAACTAGGCATATCAACGGGCTATGGAGATGCCCATTAATAGATATCAATGTGAGTGAGTAGGGATTACCATGCAACGGATGCACTAGAGCTATAAATGTATGAAAGCTCAACAAAAGAAACTAAGTGGGTGTGCATCCAACTTGCTTGCTCACGATGACCTAGGGCACTTGAGGAGGCCCATTGTTGGAATATACAAGCCAAGTTCTATAATGAAAATTTCCCACTAGTATATGAAAGTGACAAAACAAGAGACTCTCTATCATGAAGATCATGGTGCTACTTTGAAGCACAAGTGTGGAAAAAGGATAGTATCATTGTCCCTTTTATTTTTTATTTATTTTCTATTTTTTTATTTGGCCTTTATTTTTTATTTGGCCTTTCTCTTTTTTTGGCCCTTCTTTTTTTGGGACAATGAGCTATTAATGATGATCATCACACTTCTATTTATTTACAACTCAATGATTACAACTTGATACTAGAACAAAATATGACTCTATATGAATGCCTCTGGCGGTGTATTGGGATGTGCAATGACTCCTGAGTGACATGTATGAAAGAATTATGAGAGGTGGCTTTGCCACAAATATGATGTCAACTACATGATCATGCAAAGCAACATGACAATGATGAAGTGTGTCATAATAAACGGAACGGTGGAAAATTGCATGGCAATAAATCTCGGAATGGCTATGGAAATGCCATAATAGTTAGGTGTGGTGGCTGTTTTGAGGAAGGTATATGGTGGGTTTATAGTACCAGCGAAAGTTGCGCGGTACTGGCGAGGCTAGGAATGGTGGAAGGGTGAGAGTGCGTATAATCCATGGACTCAACATTAGTCATAAATAACTCACATACTTATTGCAAAAATCTATTAGTTATCGAAACAAAGTACTACGCGCATGCTCCTAGGGGGATAGATTGGTAGGAAAAGACTATCGCTCGTCCCCGACCGCCACTCATAAGGAGGACAATCAATAAATAAATCATGCTCCAACTTCGTCACGTAACGGTTCAACATATGTGCATGCTACGGGAATCACAAACTTCAACACAAGTATTCCTCAAATTCACAACTACCCAACGAGCACAACTTTGATATCACTATCTCTATATCTCAAAACAATCATCAAGTGTCAAACTTCTCTTAGTATTCAATGCACTCATACGAAAGTTTTTATTATATCCCTCTTGGATGCCCATCATATTAGGACTAGTTTCATAACCAAAGCAAACTACCATGCTGTTCTAAAGACTCTCAAAATAATATAAGTGAAGCACGAGAGTTCATCTATTTCTTCAAAATAAAACCACCACCGTGCTCTAAAAAGATATAAGTGAAGTACTAGAGCAAATGACAAACTACTCCGAAAGATATAAGTGAAGATCAATGAGTAGTCGAATAATTATGCAACTATGTGAAGACTCTCTAAAATTTAAGAATTTCATATCTTGGTATTTTATTAAAACAGAAAGCAAAACTAAAGAAAATAAAATGATGCTCCAAGCAAAACACATATCATGTGGTGAATAAAAATATAGCTCCAAGTAAAGTTACCGTTGAACGAAGACGAAAGAGGGGATGCCTTCCGGGGCATCCCCAAGCTTAGGCTTTTGGTTGTCCTTGAATATTACCTTGGGGTGCCTTGGGCATCCCCAATCTTAGGCTCTTGCGACTCCTTATTCCATAGTCCATCGAATCTTTACCCAGAACTTGAAAACTTCACAACACAAAACTTAACAGAAAACTCGTAAGCTCTGTTAGTATAAGAAAATAAATCACCACTTAGGTACTGTTGTGAACTCATTCTAAATTCATATTAGTGTAATATCTACTGTATTCCAACTTCTCTATGGTTCATACCCTCCGATGTTACTCATAGATTCATCAAAATAAGCAAACAACACATAGAAAACAGAATCTGTCAAAAAACAGAACTGTATGTAGTAATCTGGATTAAACGTATACTTCTGGAACCCCAAAAATTATAAAATAAATTTCTGGACGTGAGTAATTTATCTATTAATCATATGAAAAAAGAATTAACTAAATACCGCTCTCCAATAAAACATGGCAGTAATTCTCGTGAGCACTAAAGTTTCTGTTTTTTACAGCAAGATCAACAAAACTTTCCCCATGTCTTCCCAACGGTTCTACTTGGCACAAACACTAATTAAGACATAAAAACTCAATCATAACATAGGCTAGATAAATTATTTATTCCTAAACAGGATCAAAAAGCAATGGACAAAAATAAAGTTGGGTTGCCTCCCAACAAGCGCTATCGTTTAACGCCCCTAGCTAGGCATGATGATTTCAATGATGCTCACATAAAGGATAAGAATTGAAACATAAAGAGAGCATGATGAAGAATATGACTAGCACATTTAAGTCTAACCCTCTTCCTATGCATAGGGATTTTGTGATTAAACAACTTATGGAAACAAGAATCAACTTGCATAGGAAGGTAAAACAAGCATAGCTTCAAGATTTTCAACACATAGAGAGGAAACTTGATATTATTGCAATTCCTACAAGCATATGTTCCTCCCTCATAATAATTTTCAGTAGCATCATGAATGAATTCAAAAATATAATTATCACATAAAGCACTATTTTCATGATGCACAAGCATATAAATTTTATTATTCTCCACATAAGCAAAATTCTTCTCATTTGTAATAGTGGGAGTAAACTAAATGAAATAACTATAATGTGAGGCATAATCCAATTGAAAGTTAAAATCATGATGACAAGTTTCATGGATATCATTATTCTTTCTAGCATACAAGTCATCACAATAATCATCATAGATAGCAACTTTGTTCTCATAATAAATTGGAACCTCTTCCGAAATAGTGGATTCATCACTAAATAAAGTCATGACCTCTCCAAATCCACTTTCATAATTATCACAATAAGATTCAACAGCCTCCAAAATAGTGGGATCATTACTTCCTAAAGTTGACACTCTTACAAACCCACTTTCATCAATATAATCATCATAAATAGGAGGCATGCTATCATCAAAATAAATTTGCTCCTCAAAACTTGGGGGACAAAAATATCATCTTCATCAAACATAGCTTCCCCAAGCTTGTGGATTTGCATATCATTAGCATCATGGATATTCAAGGAATTCATACTAACAACATTTCAATCATGCTCATCATTCAAATACTTAGTGCCAAACATTCTAATGCATTCTTCTTCTAGAACTTGAGCACAATTATCGGAATCCTTATTTTCATAATAGATATTAAAAAGATGAAGCATATGAGGTACCCCTAATTCCATATTATTATTATTTTTGTAATTTTATTTTATAAACTAAACTAGTGATAAAACAAGAAACTAAAAGATTCAATTTCAAGATCTAAAGATATACCTTCAAGCGCTAACCTCCCCGGCAACGGCGCCAGAAAAGAGCTTGATGTCTACTACACAACCTTCTTCTTGTAGACGTTGTTGGGCCTCCAAGTGCAGAGGTTTGTAGGACAGTAGAAAATTACCCTCAAGTGGATGACCTAAGGTTTATCAATCCGTAGGAGGCGTAGGGTGAAGATGGTCTCTCTCAAGCAACCCTGCAACCAAATAATAAAGAGTCTCCTGTGTCCCCAACACACCCAGTACAATGGTAAATTGTATAGGTGCACTAGTTCGGCGAAGAGATGGTGATACAAGTGCAATATGGATGATAGATAAAGGTTTTTGTAAACTGAAAATATAAAAACAGCAAGCTAACTAATGATAAAAGTTAGCACAAACGGTATTGCAATGCGTTGAAACAAGGCCTAGGGTTCATACTTTCACTAGTGCAAGTTCTCTCAAAAATAATAACATAATTGAATCATATAACTATCCCTCAACATGCAACAAAAAGTCACTCCAAAGTCACTAATAGCGGAGAACAAATGAAGAGATTATGGTAGGGTATGAAACCACCTCAAAGTTATTCTTTCCAATCAATCCGTTGGGCTATTCCTATAAGTGTCACAAACAGCCCTAGAGTTCGTACTAGAATAACACCTTAAGACACAAATCAACCAAAACCCTAATGTCACCTAGATACTCCAATGTCAACTCAAGTATCCGTAGGTATGATTATATGATATGCATCACACAATCTCAGATTCATCTATTCAACCAACACATAGAACCTCAAAGAGTGCCCCAAAGTTTCTACCAGAGAGTCAAGACGAAAACGTGTGCCAACCCCTATGCATAGATTCCCAAGGTCATGGAACCCGCAAGTTGATCACCAAAACATACATCAAGTGGATCAATAGAATACCCCATTGTCACCACGGGTATCCCATGCAAGACATACATCAGGTGTTGTCAAATCCTTAAAGACTCAATCCGATAAGATAACTTTAAAGGGAAAACTCAATCCATTACAAGAGAGTAGAGGGGGGATAAAACATCATAAGATCCAATTATAATAGCAAAGCTAGCGATACATCAAGATCGTATCACCACAAGAACACGAGAGAGAGAGATCAAAAAAATAGCTACTGGTACATACCCTCAGCCCCGAGGGAGAACTACTCCCTCCTCATCATGGAGAGCACCGGGATGATGAAGATCGCCTCCGGAGAATGATTCCCCCTCCGGCAGGGTGCCGGAATTGGTCTAGATTGGTTTTCGGTGGCTACGGAGGCTTCTGGCAGCGGAACTCCCGATCTATTGTGCTCCTCTAAGTTTTTAGGCTATATGGGTATATATGGGAGGAAGAAGTACGTCGGTGGACCTCTTGGCTGTCCACGAGGCAGGGGGGCGCGCCCCCCACCCTCGTGGGTAGCCCGGGACTCTCCTGGTCCATCTCTGATACTCCGTGGGCTTCTTTTGGTCCAAAAATAAGTTCCGTGAAGTTTCAGATTAATTGGACTCTGTTTGATTTTCCTTTTCTGTGATACTCTAAAACAACGAAAAAACAGAAACTGGCACTGGGCTCTAGGTTAATAGGTTAGTCCCAAAAATCATATAAAATAGCATATAAATGCATATAAAACATCCAAGGTTGATAATATAATAGCATGGAACAATCAAAAATTATAGATACGTTGGAGACGTATCGTGAATCGTAAGGGAGTTGCCGTGCTCGCGGCGGAGCCAGACACGAAGCGCGGCCGGGACCATGCCGATTCGTCTAAGAGCAGTTGTCCGTTCTGCGCCTTCCACAATGTACATAGCCACAACACCAACGACTGCCAAGAGCTCAGGGCCATTCAAGATGGACGCTATAGTCGGCGCCCCAAGCGCAATGACCGGGGCTACGACCGAGGAGGAGGACGAAGCAGGGTACGGTGGGACGATCGTGGCCCCCGTCAGGAATGGCGCGACCGGCCTCGCGAGCAACACTGGAAGGACCAGCCTCGTGAGAACCGTCCTCAGGGCAACACTGGCCTCTCTCTGCTGCTGCCACCACCAAGGAGGAACGACGACCAACATCAGGACGAGGGGGCTGAGGGCTTCCAGGAGCCACGTGCTATCGCCTGCATCTTGGGCGGTGCTTAGGCCCCAGGTTCCTAGTGCATCTTCAAGCAGTTTGCTCGTGAGGTGAACGCGGCCCTTCCCAGGCTCGAGTCTACGCGCCTGCTCAGGTTGTCCAAGTGTGCTATCACCTTCATCTCGGCAGACCAGCTCAAGTGCGCGGCAACCACCGGTGTCCTTCTGATCCTTTGCTCACCCGTCATCAGCAATGTCCAAGTCACCAAGACTCTCATTGACGGCGGCGCAGGGCTCAATGTCATGTCCGTCGAGACATTCAACAGCCTTCAAGTGCCATACGATCAGCTTCAGCCTACCAAGCCTTTCTCAAGAGTGACCGATGGCTCCACCAACCCGATAGGGCTAGTCCGCCTCCCTGTCACCTTCGGCCAGCATAACAACTACTGCACCGAGCTCATCGACTTCGACATCGCCCACATCCGTTTGCCATACAACGCCATCCTTGGGTATCCAGCATTGGCCAAGTTTATGGCAGTGACCCACCACGGCTACAACATCCTGAAGATGCCGGGGATTGGGGGCGTCATCGTGGTCCCCTGCGAAGAAAGAGATGTGGTGTGCTCCCTGGAGCACGTCTTCCAAGCCGCAACAATCGAAGACCCCAACAACGAAGGCACACCGTAACCTCCTGAGGCCATCCCCAAGAAGAAGAAGTAGCTACTCCTCCCAAGTCCTGAGGAGAGCGGCGTCTCCAGCGGCACCACCTTAGGATCCGCGCCCGCAACTGGGGCGCCTCCCTGCCTCGCATAGGAAGGCGCGCCCAGTGCCCTCCTTGAGCAAGGCTCGGGGGCTCTCTTCTGGAGGGCCTCAAACCTAGCCAGAATCACGAGGGAGGCGCTCGGGCACCATGTGGAGGCGTGCTTCGCCGCATGTTTCCCTCGGGACGGCATTGGGCGAGGAGTGCCCGATGATCATGAGTTCATCGTCAAGGCAACCCAGGAGCTTCAAGAGGCAAGGGCCATACATGGCGACCGCCACCCACCACCCAGCGTAGCTCCCCATCATGGCGAGGATGGCGGGTTGTGCATCTGCGTCGACATTCCAGGGCTCAACAGGGCTGCATCTCGAGAGCACTTCTGGCCTTCGCGCATTGGTCGGTGCGAGGGTCCACCTCACAGCTATGTTCGCATGCCGTTTGGCTTGCCGAGCATGACTGCCGCCTTCCAGCGTCACCTGCGGAGCATACTAGCGGCTTAGGAGGCCATGCATCATGCTATCCTGGCAGAGATGGCGACGGTTCTCCAGGAGCCACCAGGGCCCACGGAGCCTCCTGAGGATCAGGGCCCTGGCAGCTCGTGAGGAACGACTCCTTCAATGCGCATCTTTAGCTACTCCAACATCACACCAGCGGTGTTATCAGGTGACTCTTTCTAGTTCATTCAGTTGGGGGCGCCCCTTGGGCTGCATTATCCCCAAGTCGCATGGGTCTGTCCCCGCAACGTGTATCCTTTTGCATCTCTAGCTTACTTTGATGGGGGCGCCCCTCGGGCTGCATCATCCCTAGGCCACATGGGTCCATCCCTGTGGCATGTATCTTTCTTGCATTTAACTAAGCTAACCTGCCTATCTGCTTGAGTCGTTTTATGACTATCACCTGCTTATCTGGTACTTCGACACACCACCCGCGACCGCCCTCGTTACCACGGGATCCGCGCGCTGGTTGTCTTTCTTTAGGATCCCTCGCATGAGTAGGCTAGGCATGGCGTCTGTGCTCGGGTCCATCGCTGCAGCGTCGATAAACCCAACGACTGAGCTCTATCTGGTGGGCCGGCCCCGTTCATGTCAGCTGCTGGGGTCGTTGGTGTCTGGCCTTCTCATGAGACCACCCCAGGAAATTCGTCTAGCACAGGTTGCCTAACCATCTTGCAGGACCGCCGAAGCTATCAAAAACCAAGACCAGGCGCAACCTGCCTTGAGGTAGGGCCTCATGAGTCCTGCGCTGGCTCACGGGTGCCCATACACACCTCATCTAGCCCTGTCATGCAAGCCATGTGTTAGGGCTGGGTTGTACACACCCCGGGGGTTCCACGCAAAGGGAGCCCTCACCCACTCACCAATGGAAGCACCATGCTCCGCGCTGGCAGTCGACACGGTCGAGGAGTGGCTATGCCCATGCAAGTGCGGAAGCGCTATGCTCCGCGGTGGTGATAAACAATTGAGGGCGGCCCCATGGCCGTACCAACCTTAGGGAGCCACCCGGCTCAGTGTCCAGCCTCACCGCAACGCTTTCCCCTTGGGAGAGTCAAGTGAGGGGGCTGGGCACGGGGGCTACGCTCAGGCCTCTTCTAGCGTACGCAACCCTGCCAGGTCCATCGGACCTGGTCGTCGCGCACCTCTCCCGAGCGGGACCTCGGCAAGGGTAGGTATGAAGGTCTGTTTGCGCGTCAAGGGCGACTCCTGAGCATTGCGACTCATGAGCCTAACTGGCCATGTAGCCCCTCACCCCTTGGTCCGTCCTGGTGATCCGGACGTCCCAACGGCAGCTGAGGTATGCACGGGGTCGGGCCCTGCCAATGTAGAACACTAAGGCCTACTTTAGCGGCTCCTTCCCACAGGCCATTTGCGCGTCAAGGGGGACTCCTGAGCATCGCGACTCAGGAGCCTAACCGGACACGTAGCCCATCACCCCTTGGTTCGTCCTGGTGATTTGGACGGCCCAACGGCGGCTGAGGTATGTTTAGGGTTGGGCCCTGCCGACGTAGAGCATCAAGCAAGCGGGAAGGAAATCACGGAACTGATGTAGGGTGGAACCCTAGATGGCTGATCTTTCACGAAAGGAGCAGATTCCGCGATGAACATGAAGAACACGAGGGGAAACACGAGGGGAAACGCGAGGGGAAACACGAGAGAATCACTCAAACCAACAAGAACAATCACACATGTGCTATATCCATGACCACAAAAGGAGATACAAGATCCAAAGTCAACAATGATGATACAAACGGTAACCGGTCTTCTCCGTGAGGAGGTCTTGATGGGGCCACCCAAGAGGGGGTCTTGAATCCAAGGTGGATCTTCTTTGTAGAGGGGCTGCGGTCTCTCTCAAGGAGTAGATCCGATATGGATGTGGGAGGCTCTATCTCTCAAATGTGATATCACAACACTAACCCTAGTTAGGAGGAGTAGGAGGTCTATTTTATAGTTTTAATGCAAATGGGGACGAAGTGAGGGGGTACATGCGCCTCGGGCCCGAATCCTATGCGCGGACAGGTACTGGACATCCGGTGGTCACCGATCTTCCGCTGTTTCCTCTCTGTGAAGGCGATGCCAGACGTCCGGTCACTTCGGACTTCTGCTAATTTTGGCTCGGGTGCTGTGACACCGGTCGTCCGGTCCGGGTCGGATATCCGCTCGCTGGGGCTCGGCTGAGGCTTCAGGCTCCGGACGTCCGGTCCCGACCGGTCGTCCGATGGCTGTAGTTTCGTTGGCCTTCCTTCTTCATGACCTTGGCACTTGGTGTCCTCGTCGTCTTGTCCGATGGGTGTAGCTGCTCTGTGGCTCTCCTCCATGTACCTGATCACGCATAGTGTTTCCGCTTGTGGTAGTAGCCATGTCTCATGTATAGGAAGTGGTAGTTCGGAGAGGAGCGAGTTCACCTTATCTTTGATAGCCTTTGCTTGTGCCCTTGTTATTGGTCCAAGTGGTGTCATGGGAGAAGTATGTAGGTCCATGGGGATGATCTTGGGATGCTCCGCATCATCTCCCCACCCTTGGGAAAGATCCAACCTCGGATCGAATTCTTCATCACCATGGTAAGGCGAGAGATCCTTGACATTGAAGATGTTGCCCACATTGAACTTGTCGCGCGGGAGGTCAATCTTGCAAGTGTTGTTGTTGTAGTGTGCAATCACCTTGAAGGGTTCATCCGCTCATGGTAGGAGTTTGGACTTGCGTTCGGTGGGGAAGCGGTCCTTGCGAAGGTGTAGCCACATGAGATCACCAATGTCGAATACCATGGGTTGCTTGTTGATTTTGAGCTTGGTCACAAATCGTTGTACTTGGTGCTTCATGGTGTGTCTTGTATCTTCATGCACCTTCTTGAGATGGTTCACGCGTTCACTTGCGTCCATATTGATGTGCTCTTGTAGTGGTAGAGGAAGAATGTCCAATGGTGACAATGGGTTGAATCCGTAGACGACCTCGAAAGGGGACTTGCCGGTAGTTGAGTGTCTTGTGCGGTTGTAGGCGAATTCGGCGATAGGTAGACACTCCTCCCACTCCTTGATGTCCTTCTTTATTAGCACATGAAGTAGAGCGGAGAGTGTGCAGTTGGTCACCTCCGTTTGGCCATCGGTTTGTGGATGGTACGCCGTGGAGAAGAGTAGCTTGATTCCGAGCTTGGCGCATAGGGTCTTCCAAAAGTAGCTTAGGAACTTGACGTCGCTGTCCCAGATAATTGTCTTGGGAACTCCATGTAAACGCAATATTTTCCTACAAAAGAGATTGGCAACATGTGAAGCATCGTCTATCTTGTTGCAAGGAATGTAATGTGCCATCTTAGAGAATCGGTCCACAACAACAAATACTGAATCCTTTCCATTTCTAGTTCTAGGCAATCCAAGTACAAAATCCATGCTCATATCTTCCTATGGTTGATATGGAATTGGGAGAGGCATATAAACGCAATGGGATTGAGCTTTAGACTTAGCTTTGTGACATGTAGAGCATCACTTGGTGAAGCAGTTGACGTCGCGAAACATCTTGGGCCAATAGTAGTTCTTGGAGAGCATAGCAAAAGTCTTGTCGCATCCAAAATGTCCCATTAGTCCTCCTCCATTAGATTCCTGCAAAAGCAACAAACGAAGAGAAGACTTGGGGATGCAAAGTTTGTTAGCTCTCATAAGATATCCATCTTTGATGTAATAGCGTTCCCAAGAGGTATGTGTTGAACACTTGGCATAGGGAATAGCAAAAGTAGCATCATGTGCATACAAGTCTTTTATGTGCTCAAAGCCAATGACATCCAATTCAAGTTGAGTAACAAGCATGCATATGAGGGAAAGAGCGTCCACCACAATATTTTCCTTACCTTTGATGTACTTGATGATATAAGGACATGACTCAATGAATTCACTCCACTTAGCATTACACTTGTTCAACTTAGTTTGACCCTTAAGGTATTTAAGCGTTTCATGATTGGTATGAATGATAAATTCATGAGGGAAAAGATAATGTTCCCATTAATGCAAAACTCGCAATAAAGCATATAACTCTTTGTCATAGATGGGGTAATTGAGTTGCGCTCCGGAAAGTTTCTCACTAAATTAAGCTATGGGCGCTTCTCTTGCGTTAAGACACCTCCTATCCCATTACCACTAGCATCGAAATGAATCTCAAAGGGTTTGTCAAAGTTGGGTAATGCAAGAACGGGAGCATGAGTAAGCAAATTCTTAAGCTCATTGAATGCGGTATCTTGGGATGGTCCCCAAACAAAAGGCGCATTTTTCTTGCTCAAAGCATGCAGAGGTGAAGCAATGGTGCTAAAGTCCTTCACAAATCTATGGTAGAATCCGGTAAACCAAGGAAGCTACGCACTTGATGCAAGTTGGTTGGTTGTGGCCAAGTTTTAATAGCATTGATCTTAGAGTCATCAACATGAACACCCTTAGAGGAAACAACAAAACCCAAGAAAATGAGCTTATCAATGGCAAAAAGGCACTTTTCCATGTTAGCATAGAGACGCTCTTTTCGAAGAGTTTGCAAAACGGTTCGAACATGGGTGACATGACCTTTGAGAGATTTGCTATAAACAAGGATATCGTCCAAGTAGACCACAACAAACTCACGATTGTATGGGCGAAACACATAATTCATAAGACGCATGAAAGTACTCGGTGCTTCCGATAAACCCATAGGCATGACTAACAACTCATACAAACCAAACTTTGTTTTAAAAGAGGTTTTCCATTCATCACCCTCTTGTATGCGGATTTGATAGTAACCACTTTTAAGATCAATTTTGGAAAAAAATAGTGGCACCCCTAAGTTCATCAAGCATATCATCAGGGCGTGGAATGGGGTACCTATATCGAACGGTGATAGCATTGATAGGTCTAAAATCAGAACACATGCGAAAGCTATCGTCTCTTTTGGCACAAGAATGACCGGAACGGCACAAGGACTCAAACTTTCACGCACATGTCCATGGTCTATGAGATGTTTTACTTGCCTTTGTATTTCTTTGGTTTCTTCGGGGTTGACTCGGTAGGGAGCTTTGTTCAGAAGTGGTGCTCTAGGGATGAGGTCGATGCGGTGCTCGATGCCTCGTAGTGGAGGTAGTCCCGGAGGTAGCTCGTCGAGGAAAACATCTTTGAATTCCTGCAAAAGAGGAGACAACACTAAAGGTAGAGTGTGAAAGGTGTTAGCTTTTGGTGCGCCGTCCTTGCACAAAAGGGCATAGTGTAGGACACTTGATGGGTTCTCACACACTTCTCTATCTCACTTTTGGTGGCAAATAGAACTAGGTTCTTCTTTTTGCTCATTGTGGAGGCACTCAATTTGGGCTTGTGGCGCTCACTCTCTTTTTGGTGGTTCGCTCTCTCACTATTCTCTCCATGATGGGTGTCTTGCTTGTCGGTGATCACTTGGCTTGGAGACATAGGGTGAAGTACATACTCCTTTCCTTTCATCTTGAAGATGTAGTGGTTCGCTCGGCCGTTGTGGATGAAACCTCTATGAAATTTCCATGGTTGTCCGAGAAGAAGGTGGCAAACGGTCATTGGAACGACATCACACTCCAAAGTGTCTTCGTAAGCTCTGATTTTGAAGGAGACTTGCACTCTATGCTTGACTTGAATAGTGCCGGAGTCGCTTAGCCATTGAACTTTGTAGGGATGTGGGTGCTTCGCCTTGGGCAATTGGAGCTTTGAGCAAAGTTCTTCACTTGCTAAGTTATGGCAACTCCCTCCATCGATGATGACCTTGACAGACCTTCAATTGATGCCGGCCTTGGTATGGAATAATTGGCATCTTTGGTCTTCTTCTTGGTGATGTTGAAGGGTCAAGACCTTGGAGACAACAAGAGCAGGACTTGAATCTTCGTCACAAAAGACTTGTTCCTCTTCATCGTTCACTTGCCGGTGCATGGCGACTTGCTCAAGTGCTTCCGTTTCTCCTTCACTCGTGGAGTCGTATGTACCATCGTCATTGAGGATCATTGTCCGCTTGTTGGTACACTCAAAGCACTTGTGACCTTGGCCTCCCCATGTGAAGCATTTGAAGGAACTTGTCTTCACGGTCTCATAGGTTGGGGTAGATGATGATGAAGCTCTCGGCTTGAAGTTGCTCGTTGGTAGGAGGATGACTTGAGGTTGTCGAAGCTATCTTGTAGCTTGACTTGTCGACCTTGCTTGTAGAAGGCTTGGTTGAGGTACACGGTGTTGGAGTCGTTGAAGATTGGGTGTTGGAGAAACCATATGACTTGGATGAGAACTTGG
Source organism: Triticum aestivum (assembly GCF_018294505.1). Classification (NCBI taxonomy): domain Eukaryota; kingdom Viridiplantae; phylum Streptophyta; class Magnoliopsida; order Poales; family Poaceae; genus Triticum; species Triticum aestivum. The sequence goes on from NC_057806.1 coordinate 207,252,033, forward strand.
CATACTTGAAGTCGTCTTGCACTTGACGTTCCTCATTGGTAGCTCGATGCACTAGCTCGATGAGGTTCGAGTATGGTTGGAAGTCGGCGATCTTCTTGATGGGATATTGAGTCCATTCAAGAAACGTGCCATAGTTTGCTCATCATCTTCTGTGACATTTGCTCGTATCACTGCAATCTCCATTTCCTTTTAGTACTCTTCAATGCTCTTGGTTCCTTTCTTGAGTAGTTGGAGTTTCTTGAAGAGGTCATGGTTGTAGTAGGTAGGCTTGAAGCGTGCTCTCATGGCATCCTTCATTTGCTCCCAAGTAGTGATGGGTGGTTCACCTTTTGCCTCTCGGCACTCAATGAGTTGTTCCCACCAAATGAGACATAGTCTTGGAACTCAAGCGATGCCATCGCGATCTTCTTCTCTTCTCCATAGTTGTGCAAGCGAAGATTTTGTCGACCTTCAATGCCCATGAAAGGTACTCTTCGGGATCATTGCTTCCATTGAAGTTGGGCATGGTGAACTTTAGCTTGCCGTAGCGTCGCTCTTCATCATGTTTGGGTCGGGGATGATGACGTCCTTGACGAGGAGCATCGTCTCTCACAACTTGCTCTTGCCGTGGAATATTTACATTGTATTCTTGCTCTTCTTCAATTTGATGTTCTTGGCGAGCTTGTGGAGGAACTTGTCGAGCTTGACGTTGCACACGAGCTTGATATATTTGTTTGTGAACTTCTTAGCGAAGCGCTTCTTCATGTTCATGAGCTTGTCGGCCTCGATTCGCTACGGCTCGACTTGATTCTCAGAGGCACGGTGCGCCTCAAGTGCTCGAGCTTCTCACAATTGTTGTTCTTGACGTTGTGTCTCGGCATCTTGTGCTTCTTGGTATAGTGGCGTTCGCTCTTCCTCTTCGTGTTGGCATTATCGTTACCGTTCTCGTGCTTGCGCAAACGTAGCTTGGTTTTGACGATGTCGTTGTTCTTGAGAGTTGTTGTCGTGTAGAGGGTTGCGGTTGTCTTGACGATCTTGGCGCACGACACGATGAAGAGTGTTTGATGTCAGTGTACTTGAGCCGGAGATGGTGTAGTCGGAGTGTCGACTTCAGCGGCTCCGTCTTGATGAGGACAAAGTGGAAGAAGGGCGGTTGAGCAACAAAACACGAATCTCGTCCATTCTTGCGTCATTCTCTTGCTTGTGGTCGTCGAGCTTGTGTTCGAAGTAATCTCTTGTGCGTTGCTCGGAGAGTCGCAAGTCGGTGGCGAGGTTGTCGATGTGTTTGCTCATTCCTTGTTGCTCTTCATGCAAAGCACGTTGTGCACCAAAGAGGTGGCTCTTTGTGACGTAGTGTCACGACCGGTTTTCCAATAAAAATATTTATTGATAAACCAGTCTTTTGAGTCCAGTATGAGAGAAATCCTCCTCACTGGTAGACAATTTCTTGATACAATAAGCCAGTAGCATAAAATATATTACAGGGTTGAACTGCGGTCGCTCAACCAAATTATTACAAGCACGCCAATAATCATACATAATGGCGGACAGGACACAGTGGTGTGGAGACATACTACTGACTCATGGATAGGTTGGTGGTGGAAAAGCACAGCGGGAAGGGAAAAACAAGACTCTAATGATATCATTTCATCGAACGTCGAGGTGAGGCTCGATAAATTTATTTGGTAGCGGAAGCGGTTATAAAACAGTGGCCAAATCCAGGGTCGCACGAGACTGACTAGACTCCTCTAAGTGTCGGACTCGCTATCGAACTCTTCATCCATGAGATCGCCTTCGTCAGCATCTGGCCAAATCAACAAGCCAGTGAGTACTTTGAAGTACTCGCAAGACAGTTCGACGTAAGATATAACAAATTGCATGCATGGATGCAACATGATTAATTCCTTAATGCACAATAAATAAAATTGGCATAACGGGTAAGTAAAAAGGGAAAACGGCGGTAGTCCGCCTGAAATTCCACAGACATAAATAAGGACCGATCGAGTGCCTGAAATGACGCCTCGAAAGGTGAACAAATGCAAATAAGGAAATGATGCCCACAGTCGGGCATCTTAGCGACACCACATAAAGGGCTTTAAAAGAAATGCCACAGTCGGACATCTGAGCGACATCGCGTAAAGGGCTTTTAAAAGAAATGCCACAGTCGGACGTCTGAGCGACATCGCAGAAAGGGCTTTAAAAGAAATACCATAGTCGGACGTCTGAGCGGAACATCGCATAAAGGCTTTTAAAAGAATTTCCACAGTTCGGACGTCCTGAGCGACATCACAAAAAGGGCTTTTAAAGAAATGCCACAGTCGGACGTCTGAGCGACATCACAAAAAGGGCTTTAAAAGAAATGCCACAGTCGGACATCTGAGCGACATCACATAAAGGGCTTTAAAAGAAATGCCACAGTCGGACGTCTGAGCGACATCACATAAAGGGCTTTAAATTCACCAGTAAACAATACTCATAATAAACATTCACACCATGAGAATAAACGGGTTAGTCCATCCACAGGGATAATCATTCAATCGGACTTAGCCACTCATGCGATTCACCGGAGTCTCTGTCATCAAAGCTGACAATTGATTAGGATCAGATGGAACGAACTTGACATGGAAGAGATGATTTGGAGGAATATATGACTCTGCAGAGTTTGTACAAATTTTTCCCACAGTCAACGGATTTTCCGTAGTCCCAAAGGACTAGTTCCGTTTATGGTATTTCGGGAGAAAACACAACTAACCGGTACACACCCATCCTACCTCTCGATGCTAGGAATCACCCTAGTCATCGTCCAAGAAAAACTTTTGAGACGGGGAGATCACAATCTCGAATAGCATGGGATCAAATTTATATACGCGCGCTCTAAGGGGTGCCCCCCTCTCGGTCCCAACCGGAAACACCCATGCCCCCTGACCGGATGACTGGCTTTAATCCAGGGCCATGGAACCATCATCACGGCCTCTCCTCTTTGGTGTGTACCACGAAAGTGGTTTGCAACTTACTAAACCATATTCCTTGCGGAAAACATGTGGTAGTACAAGGAAGGAAATGATAGGTACTGGACCGAAATGGTTTGACACGGAAGTCACATAGTCTGGCGTAAGACTGGCATGCTACAACACTGCCATCGTACCCATCCTCATACCAACACATGGCCATTCATATTCACATTCATCCACGTATGGATCATTGAACTCACTCACCTCGTTATCACATAAAATAACATTCATCGGTATGCTTACCAACATGCCATGAAACTAACTAAATGCAAAACATGCCGAGACACTCATCATATCAAAAGTTCAAACATGCTTGCCTGGTTCAGAGTAGTCGGAGCCTAGCTCGGTGAAGTTCGCGGCTCCGTCACCTCCTTCGGTATCTACGGTTTAAAGAAAATACATGCGCTAACGTAAATACCATGGAGAGTACAGAAGGTAAACTAAATATTTTTCAAATAAATCTGATAAAAAACTAGACAAAATTGTTAAGAGAACAGAAAAAGAATCAATCAAAAATACTTTTCTGATTAAAAGTTATAAGGGTTTTTGTCCAGGGACTTATCTGTAATGAAACAGAAGATTTCCAGGGGCTAGTTTATAAAAGCAGAAAACGCTTCGGTAGCGATTACGCCAGCCCGAAGAGAAAACGTATTTGGCAGAAGGCGTTTTCAGATAACGCTTCGTTTAGAAAGGACAGAGAGGCTGACAGCGGGTCCCACTTGTCATGTTTAAATATTCAAATGGGAGGGACGAGGCTCGTCGGCGCCCGAGAGCTGTTGAGGTCGCCGGCGGCGATCCACGGCGAGGCATGGGGATCAGAGGTTACCAATGTGCTCACCGTGTCCTTCCGCAGCGGTGGGGGGTGGTGTTGGTCGCCGGTGAGCACCACGTCGACGGCGGTCTCAACTCCGGCGGACGGTGGTTCGGGCGTGGATGGAGCTCGTCGGAGAGGGCTGCAAAGATCAAATTGAGGTGGGGGTTAGACTACTGGGTGGAAGAGAGGGCTACGGACGAGGTTTGGGCGCCGGAGGTGGCCTCACCGAAGTGAATCGAGCTGGAGGCCGAGGCGGATCGGGGTGGCCGGAGCCGGGGAAGGAGACCTCCTCGAGGTCCTCCCAGTGGCCTGGCGGGGTGTTGGTGAGTAGTGGGGTGCTGCGTGCACGAGAGTGAGCTTGGGACCCCTTTATATAGGCGGTCCGAGGCGGTTGCCGTGAACGGAGATTTCCGGTGAGCGATTACGGTGGCGCAGTGCTCGGTCGGGGTGGTTAGGGAGTCGAGCGTCATCACGGAGGTTCAAAGGGTCCATTTTTGTGCTAAGCTGGCCGGGGTTTGGGCGTTTGGGTCGAGCTCGACGGAACGGGGTGGCGCGGGCCCGTCGGCAGCAGAGAGCGCGCTCCATGCGTGCTGCGCCACGGCGACGGTGCCGCATGCGTGTGCTGGCACGGAGAAGGCCACGCGGAGCCACCAGAAGATTTGGGCGGTGCCGAACGGCGTTGCACCGCCGTTCTCCTCCCTGTCGGCCGTTACGGGGAGCCGGCCGCTGCAAGACACGCCGGCGCAGGCGGGCCAATGCGCCACCGACGCCAGGGTCGCGCTAAGTGCGCATGTGAGGCTTCGGACAAGCAAGCGAGGCCGCGAGCAACGTGCCAAGTGCACTGTGGCCGCGTGACTGAAACTGTCGAAACTGAAGATGACACTGAAACTGAATTTCTGAACTTTGAACAGTAACAGTGCCACAAGGTGTTCGATCAAATGAAAATGGCCTCTGGTGATTTTTCCTTGAGCTGATTTTTGGTGGAGTGGCTTCTCCTTGCTCAAGTAGGCTGTATGATTTTTGGTGGAATTTTTGGAGGAGTGTAGATATGAATTTCACCAAATTTGGCAAATCTGGTCCAAACTTGCAGAGACTAAATTTTGAAAATCTTGAAAAGAGGAGGAGTGGATCAAGATGGTTCTGGGTTATGGATGCTAAGGACAATCCAGGAGAATTGGTTTGAGGTCAAAACTCAAATGCAATAGGGCACTTGCTTTGAAAATCTCTCAGGCTCCAAATAATTTTCAGAATTGAATTTGGGGAAAAATAATTAGAATAAAAATCCAAAACCAGTTTGGATTAGTTGGGACAGATAATTTAGGTTGATCACAAGGGGGAGGGGAGGTTTTGGAGGGGTTTTATCTCATGGGCAAAAATACAAAGCCAAGGGTGGCTTCAAAGATATGAAAATCCCAAATTTTCATGGGGTTTCTTTTTAAAAGAAAAAATTAAACTCCAAAAATAATTTTGAGAGAGAACCAACAGAGAAGAAGTTTGCAAAAGATCAACCACCAAAGTTTGAAAGAAATAAAATCCCTGCCAAGGCAAAAAGAGGTTTTTAAGAGAAGGTTTTTCTGAGAAAGAAGAAAAAAAATTAAAAGAACAAAAGTCTCTCCTCAAAACCACAAAGCTTTTTGATAAAAAACCAAATAAAAATTTTGGAGTGTCACAACACACCTACCCCCTTAGGAAAAATCTCGTCCCCGAGATTTCAGCTGATCCTTAAATAAGTGTGGATGCTCTGTCCGAAGAAAATCCTCGCTTTCCCAAGTTGCTTCACTGTCGGTGTGATTGCTCCACTGGACTTTGAAAAACTTGATGGTTTTCTGTCGGGTCCTCCTTTCAGACTCCTCTAATATTATTATGGGACGTTCTCGATAAGTGAGGTCTGGCTGTACGTCAATGTTCTCATGAGCTACATGTTTCTCTGGGTTGCTTACGCACTTCCTTAACTGAGAGACGTGGAACACGTCGTGAATGTCGGACAAGTCTTCGGGTAAGTCTAGCTGGTAGGCTACAGTGCCTCTTCGTGCCAGTATGCAAAATGGTCCAATGAATCTTGGTGCTAATTTTCCTTTAATCTTAAACCGTTGCAATCCTCTCATCGGGGATACTCTCAAGTATACGAATTCACCGGGTTCGAAGCTGACCCTACGATGTTTCTGGTCATAATAACTTTTCTGTCGAATTTGAGCGGTCTTAAGTCGGTCCCTGATTAGTTCGACTTTTTCCTCGACTTCTCTGAGCATATCTGGTCCGAAGATGCGGCTGTCTCCGGTCTCTGACCAATTTAACGGGGTACGACATCTCCTTCCGTATAGGGCTTCGAAAGGAGCCATTTGCAAGCTGGTCTGGTAACTGTTGTTGTATGCGAACTCGGCATATGGCAGGCTGTCCTCCCAACTGGTTCCATAGGTGAGGACACATGCTCTCAGCATGTCTTCTAAAACCTGGTTTACGCGTTCTGTTTGTCCATCAGTCTGTGGATGGTATGCGGTACTGAAGGCTAGTTGGGTTCCCAGAGCCTGTTGTAATTGCTCCCAAAATCTTGAGACAAACTGAGTGCCTCTGTCGGAAATTATAGTCTTCGGGACACCATGCAGACAGACTATGCGGGAAAGATAAATCCTGGCAAGCCTCTGAGTGGTGTAGGTTGTCTTTACTGGAATAAAGTGTGCTACTTTGGTCAACCTGTCAGTGATGACCCATATGGCATCATTTTCGTGTCGTGACCGAGGTAATCCGACAATAAAATCCATCCCTATTTCATCCCATTTCCACTCAGGTATTTTGTTAGGTTGCAGTAGTCCGGCTGGTCTCTGATGTTCAGCTTTTATGCGTTGACATGAGTCGCAACATGCAATGAAAGCGGCTATGTCCCTCTTCATACCGTGCCACCAAAATCTTTCCTGAATATCCTTATACATTTTGGTTCCTCCAGGGTGGATCGAATATGGAGTGGTGTGTGCTTCAGTTAAAACTTGCTGTTTAAGGTCTTCTATGTTTGGCACGCATAGCCTTTCTCCGTACCATAATATTCCTTCATTGTCTATGACGAATTCCGAGGCCTTGCCCATACTCAACTTCCTTTTAATTCCTTCAATGCTGGGGGTGACCGGACTGAGCCTCTTTAATTTTCTCCACAAGGTTTGGTTGTATTTCCAAGTTTGATATGGTGCCTTCTGCTACCATTATCAACTTGAGCTTGACAAATTCTTGATGGAATTCGGGCCTCAAGCTGTGCAGATAGTTCCCGTTGGAGCTGGGGTTCCGACTCAGGGCATCGGCCACTACGTTTGCTTTCCCTGGATGGTAATGGATACCCACATCGTAATCCTTTACCAATTCTAACCAGCGGCGTTGCCGTAAATTTCGTTCTGGCTGCGTAAAAATGTATTTGAGGCTTTTGTGATCCGTATATATCTCACATCGATTTCCAAGTAGAAAATGCCTCCATTCCTTGAGTGCATGAATAACTGCTGCCATTTCTAAATCATGAGTGGGATAATTTTCCTCATGTTTGCGAAGTTGCCTTGAAGCGTAGGCGACAACCTTGCCTTCTTGCATCAACACGCATCCGAGACCCTTTCTGGATGCGTCACAAAATACTTCAAAATTCTTGTGTATATCGGGTACAATTAATACTGGTGCTGTTGTTAATTTCCGTTTTAGCTCTTGGAAACTTTTCTCGCAGGCTTCTGTCCATTCAAACTTCTTATCTTTCTTGAGTAACTGTGTCATAGGCTTGGATATGGTGGGAAATCCTTCAATAAATCTGCGGTAATATCCTGCCATTCCCAAGAAACTTCGTATGTCTGTTACGCTGGCTGGTGACTTCCAGTCAAGTACGGCCTTGACTTTCTCTGGGTCCACTGCTATACCGTCTTGGGTCAGCACGTGGCCTAGAAAACCTACTTGTCTTAGCCAAAATTCGCACTTGCTGAACTTGGCATACAATTGGTGTTTCCTTAGCTCTCCTAGTACAATCCTGAGATGTTCTGCGTGCTCTTCTGGTGTTTTGGAGTATACCAGAATATCGTCGATGAATACTACGACGAATTTGTCCATAAACTTCATAAATACTTTGTTCATGAGGTGAACAAAATATGTCGGGGCGTTAGTCAATCCAAATGGCATCACTGTGAATTCGTACAACCCATATCTGGAGGTGAAGGATGTTTTGGGGATATCTTCCGTTCGTACCTTCAATTGATGGTACCCTGACCTTAAGTCGATTTTTGAGAATACCTTGGCCTGAGCAAGTTGATCAAACAAATCGTTTATCCTTGGCATCAGGTATTTGTTTTTGACTGTGACCATGTTAAGTGCTCGATAGTCGATACACAATCTCAGCGTTCCATCCTTCTTTTGGCAAATAAAATTGGTGATCCCCAAGGTGAGGAGCTGGCCCGAATGTATCCTTTATCCAGTAATTCCTTTATTTGCTTCTTCAATTCGATCAACTCGGATGGTGCCATTCTGTATGGTTTCTTGTATATGGGGGTGGTTCCTGGCGCTAGCTCAATGCGGAATTCTATTTCTCGATCTGGTGGCATGCCTGGCAGCTCTTCAGGGAATACATCTGGAAATTCACACACTACTGGAACCTTGTTTAGCTTAGAAACGTCCACCTTATTTAATCTCGGTTGCCGGGGTCTTTTTCCTTCCTTGGCTGATACTCTTATTGTCTTCCCTTGGTGGTGTGTGAGAATCACTGTCCTGTTGAAACAGTCGATAAAACCTTTATTGGTGGTTAGCCAATCCATCCCTAAGATGACATCCAGTCCTTTATTTTCCAATACAATAAGATTTGCGTAAAATTCCAATCCTTCAAACTCAATGACCACATTCTGACAGTAATTCTGAGAAACTTGCTGAATCCCGGGGGACTTGATTATTAGGGATTTCTCCAAAGGAAACATCGAAAAATTATTTTGCAAAGCAAAACTTTTCGAGATAAAAGAGTGAGAAGCTCCAGAATCAAACAAAACCATTGCAGGTATTGTGTTGACAGGAAACGTACCGAGTATGATATCCGGAGCATTTTGTGCCTCCTCTTTGGTTACGTGGTTCAGATGACCCTTCCTGTGGTTGTTGTTGGGATTGAAATTGTTTCGTTTGGGCACTGAATTATTGCCGCCGTTGTTCGGCTTTGGGGTTGAGTTCCTTGGCTTGGGGCACTGTTTGGCATAATGCCCTTCTTCTCCACAAGCGTAACAGGTAACGCCGGGGCGATAGGTGAATTCCTTGTCCCTTGCATGAAAATTTTTAATTGGGCGTGAGACATTGGATGAGAATTTGGGTGTCCCACCCCTTTTAAAATCTATCTTGCTTCGGTGATTGCGAGTGTGATTAGTCTGGTCCCTTTTTCGCTTGCGGATATCTTCCAGACTGCGTCTCTCATTTTCCAGAGTAATGGCCTTGTCCACCAGCGTTTTAAAATCAGGAAAAGTGTGCACGACCAGTTGGCATTTAAGTGCGGGCGCTAGACCATCAAGGAATTTCTCCATCTTCTTGATTTCAGTCATTACGCTCCTCATTGGCGTAGCGGGATAATAGGGTAAATTGACTGTTGTAATCTGACACTGTCATGTTCCTTTGTTTGAGGTCATCAAATTCTCTCTTCTTGATTTTCATAATACTCTTAGGAATATGTGCACCACGGAAACCTTCCTTGAAATCATCCCAGGTTATGTCATTTTCGTTGGGATGCATGTGCAGAAAATTCTCCCACCACGATGCGGCTGCTCCTGTGAGATAGTGTGGAGCATATAGTACTTTCTCGAGATCTGAACATTTTGCAATAATTAATTTCCTCTCCATATCTCGAAGCCAGTCCTCGGCTTCAAGAGGTTTGTCAGTGTGAGAAAATGTTTGAGGATGTGTCTTCTGTAGCTTAGATAACTTGGAATGTTGCTGATACTGTCCATGATGATTCCCCATGTTGATGACTTGGTTCATCATCTCGCGATGTTGTTGCTGACTCTGTTCATAAAGGCGGCACATTTGTGAAAGTGCCGATTCATTGCCTGGTTGGCTAGACTGTCCCTGAGTGAACTCGTTGCTGGGTTGTGCATCATAATTTTCCTCTGATGGAATTGGCATGGAGCGAGTCCAAGGACGAGACATTTTTCACTCTGGGGATATATTTTGTAAAACCCATAAGAAAAGCGGAAAAAGTTGCAAAAACAAATCCATAAAATGCATAAAGCTGGCGGATATTATTAAATACCCAAGCTTACTTAAGAAAAAAACAAATCGACTTGCGCACGGAGAAGGACTGCTCATTACATATCTTACACGCGGGCGGTAATTATACAGTACATCACTCAGGATATGTGTACATAATCCTGACATGTTATTAAGGCTAGTGCACTTCTCCAGATCCTACATGATGCGCAAACAGGCTACTTCTCACAACCTATGCACATATCTTACAAAGCGGTACAATACATGGCAGCTAAGCGTACTCAGGCAGAGATGTTGACGATCTCCCTTGCCCTGCCGAGGGCGAGGCGTAGCGAGGTTGGGGACTCGACTTCCTCCTCGCTAACGGGCTCCATACGTGTAGTGTTGCGCAGAGCGGGCGGAGTGGTTGCCAGGGGCGGAGCAACACGTACAGGAGTGGGCGCGAAGGTTGGTGTAGTGCGCGCTGGAGTGGGTGCAATGACTTGGTTAAATTCTTCGGTAGAAGGCAGGCGACGAGTAGGCGTAAAACATGCTGATGACGAGACAAAAGTCGGTGGCGGAGCGATGGGTAGGAGCTCCCTCCTGTTGGCAGCACAGCCATGGACTGAGTCCATGCGGGTAGCTACGAAGTCGTCCACCAGGTTGTCGAAGGCTGCCTCCAGGGCCCGGAGATACTCAATGAGCATCTCAAAAGCCTCGTCTCGTTCTCCTCTGGCGCAGGAGTATGCGTAGTGACAGGTGTAAGGCACATGGCACGGAAGATAATGGTAACGACGAGTCCTCATCATGGGAAGGACATCCCTGAGACGAGCTATCGCCTCGCGGGCTGCCATCTGCATAGCATGCCTCTCCATAGGCATAGCTCTTCCCACGAACCGGAAGCGGCGTGACTCACCACGCCCTCCCCTGAACTGCACCGCGGCCTGGTGCATGGTCAGACTGCCGTTGACTCGGTGCTGGTAGAGTGTGAAGACTGGGCGCACGGATGGCCCCATCGCGACCTGAACGATGAAAGAAAGAAGCTTGATGAACCCATCGGGCACGTTGGCGAAGGTCTGAGACTCGCAGCTGACGTCGGCCATCTACAAAAGTAGGCAAAATTCTGCAGGGTCAGATCATAAATTTATGCCGACTGACAGAAAATGACTACAATTGCAAAAGCATAAAATAGCCCTGTCATGCTAATAACTAATTAGCGATCGCACCTAGTGGCTTCCTACAGTCAGCCTGGCTCTGGTACCAAGCTTGTCACGACCGGTTTTCCAATAAAAATATTTATTGATAAACTAGTCTTTTGAGTCCAGTATGAGAGAAATCCTCCTCACTGGTAGACAATTTCTTGATATAATAAGCCAGTAGCATAAAATATATTACAGGGTTGAACTGCGGTCGCTCAACCAAATTATTACAAGCACGCCAATAATCATACATAATGGCGGACAGGACACAGTGGTGTGGAGACATACTACTGACTCATGGATAGGTTGGTGGTGGAAAAGCACAGCGGGAAGGGAAATACAAGACTCTAATGATATCATTTCATCGAACGTCGAGGTGAGGCTCGATAAATTTATTTGGTAGCGGAAGCGGTTATAAAACAGTGGCCAAATCCAGGGTCGCACGAGACTGACTGGGACTCCTCTAAGTGTCGGACTCGCTATCGAACTCTTCATCCATGAGATCGCCTTCGTCAGCATCTGGCCAAATCAACAAGCCAGTGAGTACTTTGAAAGTACTCGCAAGACAGTTCGGACGTAAGATATAACAAATGCATGCATGGATGCAACATGATTAATTCCTTAATGCACAATAAATAAAATTGGCATAACGGGTAAGTAAAAAGGGAAAACGGCGGTAGTCTGCCTGAAATTCCACAGACATAAATAAGGACCGATCGAGTGTCTGAAACGACGCCTCGAAAGGTGAACAAATGCAAATAAGGAAATGATGCCACAGTCGGGCATCTTAGCGACACCACATAAAGGGCTTTAAAAGAAATGCCACAGTCGGACATCTGAGCGACATCGCGTAAAGGGCTTTTAAAAGAAATGCCACAGTCGAACGTCTGAGCGACATCGCAGAAAGGGCTTTAAAAGAAATACCACAGTCGGACGTCTGAGCGACATCGCATAAAGGGCTTTTAAAAGAATTGCCATAGTCGGACGTCTGAGCGACATCACAAAAAGGGCTTTAAAAGAAATGCCACAGTCGGACGTCTGAGCGACATCACAAAAAGGGCTTTAAAAGAAATGCCACAGTCGGACGTCTGAGCGACATCACATAAAGGGCTTTAAAAGAAATGCCACAGTCGGACGTCTGAGCGACATCACATAAAGGGCTTTAAATTCACCAGTAAACAATACTCATAATAAACATTCACACCATGAGAATAAACGGGTTAGTCCATCCACAGGGATAATCATTCAATCGGACTTAGCACTCATGCGATTCACCGGAGTCTCTGTCATCAAAGCTGACAATTGATTAGGATCAGATGGAACGAACTTGACATGGAAGAGATGATTTGGAGGAATATATGACTCTGCAGAGTTTGTACAAAATTTTTCCCACAGTCAACGGATTTCCATAGTCCCAAAGGACTAGTTCCGTTTATGGTATTTCGGGAGAAAACACAACTAACCGGTACACACCCATCCTACCTCTCGATGCTAGGAATCACCCTAGTCATCGTCCAAGAAAAACTTTTGAGACGGGGAGATCACAATCTCGAATAGCATGGGATCAAATTTATATACGCGCGCTCTAAGGGGTGCCCCCCTCTCGGTCCCAACCGGAAACACCCATGCCCCCTGACCGGATGACTGGCTTTAATCCAGGGCCATGGAACCATCATCACGGCCTCTCCTCTTTGGTGTGTACCACGAAAGTGGTTTGCAACTTACTAAACCATATTCCTTGCGGAAAACATGTGGTAGTACAAGGAAGGAAATGATAGGTACTGGACCGAAATGGTTTGACACTGAAGTCACGTAGTCTGGCGTAAGACTGGCATGCTACAACACTGCCATCGTGCCCATCCTCATACCAACACATGGCCATTCATATTCACATTCATCCACGTATGGATCATTGAACTCACTCACCTCGTTATCACATAAAATAACGTTCATCGGTATGCTTACCAACATGCCATGAAACTAACTAAATGCAAAACATGCCGAGACACTCATCATATCAAAAGTTCAAACATGCTTGCCTGGTTCAGAGTAGTCGGAGCCTAGCTCGGTGAAGTTCGCGGCTCCGTCACCTCCTTCGGTATCTACGGTTTAAAGAAAATACATGCGCTAACGTAAATACCAAGGAGAGTACAGAAGGTAAACTAAATATTTTTCAAATAAATCTGATAAAAAACTAGACAAAATTTAAAGAGAACAGAAAAAGAATCAATCAAAAATACTTTTCTGATTAAAAGTTATAAGGGTTTTTGTCCAGGGACTTATCTGTAATGAAACAGAAGATTTCCAGGGGCTAGTTTATAAAAGCAGAAAACGCTTCGGTAGCGATTACGCCAGCCCGAAGAGAAAACGTATTTGGCAGAAGGCGTTTTCAGATAACGCTTCGTTTAGAAAGGACAGAGAGGCTGACAGCGGGTCCCACTTGTCATGTTTAAATATTCAAATGGGAGGGACGAGGCTCGTCGGCGCCCGAGAGCTGCTGAGGTCGCCGGCGGCGATCCACGGTGAGGCATGGGGATCAGAGGTTACCAATGTGCTCACCGTGTCCTTCCGCAGTGGTGGGGGGTGGTGTTGGTCGCCGGTGAGCACCACGTCGACGGCGGTCTCAACTCCGGCGGACGGTGGTTCGGGCGTGGATGGAGCTCGTCGGAGAGGGCTGCAAAGATCAAATTGAGGTGGGGGTTAGACTACTGGGTGCAAGAGAGGGATACGGACGAGGTTTGGGCGCCGGAGGTGGCCTCACCGAAGTGAATCGAGCTGGAGGCCGAGGCGGATCGGGGTGGCCGGAGCCGGGGAAGGAGACCTCCTCGAGGTCCTCCCAGTGGCCTGGCGGGGTGTTGGTGAGTAGTGGGGGTGCTGTGTGCACGAGAGTGAGCTCGGGACCCCTTTATATAGGCGGTCCGAGGCGGTTGCCGTGAACGGAGATTTCCGGCGAGCGATTACGGTGGCGCAGTGCTCGGTCGGGGTGGTTAGGGAGTCGAGCGTCATCACGGAGGTTCAAAGGGTCCATTTTTGTGCTAAGCTGGCCGGGGTTTGGGCGTTTGGGTCGAGCTCGACGGAACGGGGTGGCGCGGGCCCGTCGGCGGCAGAGAGCGCGCTCCGTGCGTGCTGCGCCACGGCGACGGTGCCGCATGCGTGCGCTGGCACGGAGAAGGCCACGCGGAGCCACCAGAAGATTTGGGCGGTGCCGAACGGCGTTGCGCCGCCGTTCTCCTCCCTGACGGCCGTTACGGGGAGCCGGCCGCCGCAAGACACGCCGGTGCAGGCGGGCCAGGGCGTCACCGACGCCAGGGTCGCGCCAAGTGCGCGTGTGAGGCTTCGGACAAGCAAGCGAGGCCGCGAGCAACGTGCCAAGTGCACTGTGGCTGCGTGACTGAAACTGTCGAAACTGAAGATGACACTGAAACTGAATTTCTGAACTTTGAACAGTAACAGTGCCCACAAGGTGTTCGATCAAATGAAAATGGCCTCTGGTGATTTTTCCTTGAGCTGATTTTTGGTGGAGTGCCTTCTCCTTGCTCAAGTAGGCTGTATGATTTTTGGTGGAATTTTTGGAGGAGTGTAGATATGAATTTCACCAAATTTGGCAAATCTGGTCCAAACTTGCAGAGACTAAATTTTGAAAATCTTGAAAAGAGGAGGAGTGGATCAAGATGGTTCTGGGTTATGGATGCTAAGGACAATCCAGGAGAATTGGTTTGAGGTCAAAACTCAAATGCAATAGGGCACTTGCTTTGAAAATCTCTCAGGCTCCAAATAATTTTCAGAATTGAATTTGGGGAAAAATAATTAGAATAAAAATCCAAAACCAGTTTGGATTAGTTGGGACAGATAATTTAGGTTGATCACAAGGGGGAGGGGAGGCTTTGGAGGGGTTTTATCTCATGGGCAAAAATACAAAGCCAAGGGTGGCTTCAAAGATATGAAAATCCCAAATTTTCATGGGGTTTCTTTTTAAAAGAAAAAATTAAACTCCAAAAATAATTTTGAGAGAGAACCAACAGAGAAGAAGTTTGCAAAAGATCAACCACCAAAGTTTGAAAGAAATAAAATCCCTGCCAAGGCAAAAAGAGGTTTTTAAGAGAAGGTTTTTCTGAGAAAGAAGAAAAAAAATTAAAAGAACAAAAGTCTCTCCTCAAAACCACAAAGCTTTTTGATAAAAAACCAAATAAAAATTTTGGAGTGTCACACGTAGGAGTTCATGTCGTCATCTTCCCTATGAAGAGTGGGTTGGTAGAAGTACTTGGCCTATCCATCATTTCCAAGGGAAATTGTGACTAGGAGAAAGAGAGGAATGTATACCAAACATACCTTGACCGATGTTGAAGATGGATCAAAGATCACTCCAGTGTGGAACAAGGAAATAGCACAATTGGTACCAATTCTTGTCGGTTTCTCACACCTACACAAGTAAAAGATTATGGTGGAGCTCGGTTAGGATGGTGGCACAAAATTTGATGCAATTGTTAGTGAACTTCAATAAAGTTGGAAAAGATTCGCAAGTTTGCAATGCAACAAGTAGACCAAGCAAAATATGGTACACGGAAACACACATGCAAAGAGATGAATGGGGTCATGCAACCAAGGATGAGCCAAAATGTGGAATCCACAAAAATGCTCTTGTTGCACAACACTAGAGAGACACTAGCATGATTGCACAATAGGCGGATACGAAGACTTGTGCACAACCTAGTAAGCAAAATGACTTCTATCCCAAGTATGCTCTATGTATGGTAGTCCGATGATATGATCCAATATTATCTAGTATGACAATCTTAATGTTGTATGATGCTATGGTTCTTGCTTAAAAGCTCTTTGCTTATGTTTCCCTTTTTGCTTAAAAGCTTGTTTGGCTCCTTGTGTTTGATCTCTTTTCTCATGCAATGCTTCATGAACCAAGATAGCAATTGAGTATGTGATGACAACTTTGTGACACAGCAGATGATACCAAGATATGCACCAATGTTATGTATGTATGATATGGGAAGTATGATAACTAATGTGCAGAAGTCATGTTGCCGGCAATACTCAAAGGATAGTCTCGATGGGTAAGCGGCACAAAAGGTAAGGCTATGATGGTTATGAATGTAATGGCAGGAATGATGTATCACGATACCAAAGATGAGGTTAGCCTTCTTTGGTTCCTTGTCCGTAAGCAAGAATGGATGACAGTGACCAAATGGAGAAGTGGTCGTTGTTGATGACGCGTCCGTGCGAAGATGAGCGGCGGTGATGTTGATGTCGAACTGTACCTAAATAGCCGAAACACAATAGGACATGGAACCGCAACTCAAATTCTCAGAGCACAAAGTGGCAAAACGTATCGGAGTGCGAAATGAGTAAGCAATGGTGGTTGTGGAAAGTGGTGGTGGTATGGGTATGTGTATGCAGAAGTGGGGCGGTGGCTGCAATTTTCAGGGGGGGGTAGTTTCTTCGGGGTATTCCGGATGTCCGGTGGTTACGGTCGTCCGGTCGCCGGATGCCCGGTAGCTGGCGGACATCCGGTGCCTGGGCGAAAATCGAACACGGGATGAACAGCTGGGGTTCTTCAAGGAAAGGTCAAAATCCATCGAATCTGGGCGATTTAGTGGATGGAAAAGGTGGAGATGAAGGGGAAAGCTAGATCCACTCAAGGCAAAGCAAATCCATGGATCAAATCCAACAAAATTTCATCACACAAACAGATCACAAAAAAAAGTTGGGGCTATTTTTGTGGGGAATTTTCGAATTAGGGACAAAATCAACCAAAACAAGGCTAGAAACACAATGGGAAGGCACCGAAATCGTGATCAGCATGGCTCATGGTACCAAGATGATGTAGGGTGGAACCCTAGATGGCTGATCTTTCATGAAAGGAGCGGATTCCACAATCAACACAAAGAACATGAGGGGAAACACGAGGGGAAACGTGAGGGGAAACACGAGAGAATCACTCAAACCAACAAGAACGATCACACATGTGCTAGATCCATGAACACAAAAGGAGATACAAGATCCAAAGTCAACAATGACGATACAAAAGGTAACTAGTCTTCTCCATGAGGAGGTCTTGATGGGGCCACCCAAGAGGGGGTCTTGAATCCAAGGTGGATCTTCTCCGTAGAGGGGCCGGGATCTCTCTCAAGGAGTAGATCCGATATGGATGAGCAAGGCTCTATCTCTAAAATGAGCTTTCACAATGCTAACCCTACCTAGGAGGAGTAGGAGGTCTATTTATAGTCTTAGTGCAAATGGGGACGAAGTGAGGGGGTACATGCGCCTCGGGCCCAAATCATGTGCGCAGACAGGTACCGGACGCCCGGTTTGTAGCGGTCGTCCGGTGGTTCCGGGGAGGCCAAACGTCCGTTGGTCATCGGTCTTCCGCTATTGCCGTTCAGTGAAGGCGACGCCGGACGTCTGGCCACTTTGGACATCCACTAATTTTGGCTCGGGTGCTGTGACACCGGTCGTTCGGTCCGGGCCGGATGTCCGCTCACTAGGGCTCGGCTGAGGCTTCAGGCTCCAGACGTCCAGTCCCGACCGATCGTCCGGTGGCTGTAGTTCCGTTGGTCATCCTTCTTCATGAACATGGTGCTTGGTGTCCACGTCGCCTTGTCCCATGGGTGTAGCTGCTCCGTGTCTCTCCTCCAACTACCTGATCATGCATAGTGTTTCCGCTTGAGGTAGTAGCCATGTCTCACGTATAGAAAGTGGTAGTTCAGAGAGGAGTGGGCTCACCTTATCTTCGATAGCCCTTGCTCGTGCCCTTGTCATTGGTCCAAGTGGTGTCGTGGGAGACGTAGGTAGGTCCATGGGGATGCTCCGCATCACCGTCGGTCGTGTCGTTGGCCTCGATCGTAGGATCGGTGGGGCCATCGGTTGGAGGTACAGGCTCGATGTCGAGGAACTTCCTCAAGAGGGCCTCCACCTGGGTCTCCACGGCTGCGGCAGCAGCTGTGCAGCGCTCCTCCTCCACAGGCTCGAGTAGCTCGCCGAGGTCGGCATTGGGGTCGCGAAGAAGCAGGTGGCTGAAGACGCGCGTCAGAGCCGAAGAGGAAAGCGCGCGAGCTTCCCCCTCCACCATGGGGATGATCCCATTGACGACACCCTCGAGCGCCATGACAAGATAAGGAAGCAGCTGGGCGGGGCCTTCATCGTCCGTCGCCAGCGGCTTCTCCAAGCCCTTCTCATAGAGTGCCCGTAGCGCCTCCTGGGATCTCTCCTCAAGGGACTTGAAGGCCGCGCGATCCTGTGCCAGAACCTGCGCCTTGGCCTCCAGCAAGGCCTTCTCCGCCGCCACCTTCTTCTCCAACTCATCCAGGCAGGTGCGTTCTACGGCATGCGCACTCGCCGACTGCTCTAGCTCGGCGTCACGACTGGTGATGGCGTCTTCTCGGGTCTTCATCCTCTCCTCCTCCACCCTGCGACCACGAACCTCGGCCATGCGCTTGTTGTGCATGATCTCTAGCTTGGCCTCCATCGACCGTCAGTGCTCCTTGGTAGACTCAGCATCCTTCAGCACCACCTCACAGGCGGCTGCAGCTTGGTCAGCGGCTCGCTTGTCCTCCTCGGTAGCTACCATGGCCTGGCTCAACGCCGCCCTGACAGACACATTAGAATGCAGCCAACCCGAGATCAGCTCTAGGCGCCCCGCTACCAGGCGGTGGTCGGCGCCTTGAAGGTCGCCCCGAAGCCGCGCGAGTGCGGAAAGAGCCTCCTCCATGGCATCAGGCGAAGCAGAAGGATCATGAGCTAGCGGTTCGACCGAAGGAGGAGGCTGCAGCATCGCCAAGACCCGTGAACTGATGATGGCAGGAAGAGGAGCTGGGGGCTCCTGAACCTTTGCCACATCGACGGGCAAGCTGGGGATGGATGCCTCCGGAGCCGGCTTGGCCGAGGAGATCGCCTTCTCCTGAGAATGGTCCACTGGGCCTCGCGAGGACGATCGAGCGGGAGAAGTGTGGGTGCCTTCACCGCCTTTCTGCGCTAAAGGGGGTGCGGCTAGGCCAGGCTGCTCGGCTGGCGAGGATGTGGCTGCCCCTCTCTCTTCTTCTTTCTCGATAGTGTCGGCCTGATAATGTAAGAGGAGAACATCAGGAAGCAGCAACGGAAGCGGGAACAAGAACAAAGTCAGGGCAAGGTGCTTACTGGTCCACGGCGGTGTAGTCACGTGCCCTCTTCAGGAGCGTGGAGCCCAAGAGCCTCGCGGTCTGGGGCGCCGGTACACGGGATCCTGGAGCAGATGAAGAAGCAGTAGCCGGCACAGTGGGAGCACCAGATGGCGCCAGGGCAGGAGCGTCGCCCCGGGAGACTAGCGCCGACCTGCCCTTCGTCGGACCCGCAGTCGACGACTTCTCTCAGGTGGTGACCTTGGACATTGTGGTGACCCCAACAGGGGGGCAGGACCTCCCTCAATGGGTGGTCACCGTCATCGTCCTCGGCAGGCAGGGCGCGGAGGAGATCGGCCTTGCGCGGAGGCGGGTCTCCCCTGTCCCCTCCGAGGTTGCCTCCGAGTCCTGCTCCTCCTCCCCGTTAGAGTCGCCAGAGGACACCACCACCGGAGTCGTCGTCATCGGGGCCTCAGAGGGCGTCGGTGGCACGAGCTCATGCGCATCAAAGACGGGCATGGCGGCAGCAACCTTCGCTCTGTCGGGGCGGAAGTACAGGGGAACAAAGGTGTCCGGAGGGTACCCCTGGTCATCCCCGACGATGGAACGGAGAGCCGTGCCCAGTTCCTCATCAGACAAGGTCTCCAGATGCAGGCGGAGGTCGTCATCCTTGTCCTCGAGCTTCCACAAGGGGCGTGAGAGCATCTAGAGCGGAGCCACGTGATGCGACAGGAATTCCTTGACGATCATGGCCCCCGTCAGCTTCGCCGCGTTTGGGTCGTCAGGCTTCAGATTGGCAGTCATCTTCTCCAGCACGCGCTCTGCCCGGGGGTCGGTGAGCTTCGCGTGGAACCACCCGTCGTGAAATGTGGCCATTCTCGTCGGTAGCACTAGCCGGGGGTGGGAGCACTTGGCATCCATCAGGACCCTCGGCCTTCTTCCCGACATTTGAGATTGCGTTGGTCTTGTTGGCCGCAACGAAGTTGGTGCACCCAGAGCAATGGTCGTCCTTGATCCGGAGATAGAAGAAGTGGCACAACCGCTCCATGGACGGCATCACCCCGACTTATGCCTCACAGCAGATGGCAAAGATCAAAAGAAGAAGGATAGAGTTGGGATGAAGATGTAGGGCACGCAGCTTGTAGTGGCTAAGGACGGAGTAGAAGAAGTCAGAGAAGGGGGGAACCAACCCCGCCACAACGCTGCTCATGAAGAAGGGATAGAAGTCGCCGCCCGAGGCCTCTGGATCGGCAGAGCCCACCCGGAGCGCGGTCTTCCTCTCCTCGTCGCCGTCCTCTGCCGTCACCAGGAGCGTGGCGGCGAGGTTCTTCTCTGAGACGTTAGGCGCGCTCAGGGCCGACTCATACCAGGAGGGCGGAAGGGTGGCCCTTGCCTTGCTGGGTGCCATCGATGGCAGGCTTGGAGGAGGACTGGTGCAGATCTGGAGGCTTGGGAGCAAGGAGCAGGAAAGGGGATCTGGAGCAAGACGAAGGCAAGCAATGAAGACACTACGGCGTGCGCCAGCCTTTTGTTAGTCTGGCGTTTGCCGAGGCAGCATCGGGAAGCGGAGACGCCCACGACCGGTCAGTCGCCACGCGTCAATCAAGGCCGCAGGCTATTGGGGCACGTGGCGCTACGCACTTGCTCCTTGGCTTCGCCTCGAAGCCAAGTACGAGCGTGCCTTGGGCCCGGGGGCTACTGTCGGCGTCCTGGGAACGAGGGTACCCAGACTTGCCTGCCTGCGGCCCAGGGCGTGGCTCCACCAGCGGCCTGGTATGACCCATCTTCATCATCAAACACTCAAGACCCTCGCGAGGCGGACAACACAAGACCTCCTCAGGGGCAGCCTCGCTAGGCTGGCTCGAGAGGAGCAGAGAGATCAAGGTGAAGGGCACCTAGTGAGGTTTCCGTGACGTGAGCCATGATGAGCAAGGCCAGGCGGGCGCGAGTGGGCACAGAGTACCAGTTGCGTCTTTGGTGCTAAAGAGGCAAGCACAGCCTAAGAGTCCCGAGGCATCATGCAAAGGTTTCCATATCGGTGCAACGAGACCAAGACCAGCAAGACGGCAGGACGGAGGTCATCACGGAGCCCACGACGGCGTCACCACCAGAGCCTTTCGTAGGCGAAGACCACCTTTTGTCTGGATAACTTATACTAGTTGTCCCCCTTCGAATTGGCTGTTGTGGGATCCCTTCCCGCCTAATATTTGGGAAGAGGACCCGGGCCTCTATAAATAGGACTAGCCACCACCATAGAGAGGGGATCGAACCTCATCAGATCTGGAGAGGAACCAGACCAACACACAAGCTCATCGAGCTCAAGAACACCTCTCCTCAGGAGGCTGTTCTTCCATTGTACTTGTTCGTCCCCAGCCAACAAGGCAATCCACCACACCACACTGGAGTATGGTATTACACCACAATGGTGGCCCGAACCAGTATAAACTCTTGTTTTCCTTCTTCCTAGGGTTCGGCGAGCTAGGCTTTGAGATCGTTGCGAGAGCGTGAGCTAGGGGGAGAGAGACCTTTGTGCGCACCCTAGTGTTCGAACCTCAAGGGTTTTGCCGAAACTCGTAATCCGACACAGAGCCCTTCGCGAAATTCACCAACCCCTTAGAGTGTGACTTCATCAGGGCCCGCTACAAGTGGGACAAGGAAAAGAAGGTTTTTTACATGGACCAGATCATGAGGAAATTGATTAGAATACTGGTAATTATTCTTTTATGACCTTACATTTAGCTCTAGATCAAGTCGACTACACATTCGTAAACGGTTCACATTCCATCTATAAGAGAAGCAACACCAGCTTGCAGCCGAAAGCCCTACTTCTCGAATGAGGCCCAAGTGGGACACCCCTCTCAACCGGGTCTTGAACGAACTTAAGGGACTCCCTTTGGGCCAGCAGCTGGAATATGGACATGTGCACGGCACCGGAGACGGCGCGACGTGGAAGGTGTTTTACAACGAAGGCCCGAAGGCCAAGAAGTGGAAAAAGAAGTTTAGTCAGGCGGACGTCGACAAGAAGGTGAAGCTTCCGTTCAATAAAAAAGCAGCTAAGGACAAGAAAAAAACAGACAAGGAGAAAAATGAGTTGCTATAGCAGGCAGTCAATGCAGCTGTAACTGCCTGCAGAAATGATTTTGCTACTAACTTGGTCCCGGCTATCATCAACTGGACGAAGGAAAATCCAGACAAGATGGCACATGATTTCCCCATGCCCAGTTTCATCACGAGCAACTCTGTGAACAACACCACCGCACCATCACCTGCTCACGCAACCGGGCCCGCTCTCCCACCCGCACCCGCACCCGCATCCGCACCCGCTCATAGTAGTCCGTCCTCAGTCTCTGGCGTGCTAGGCGGGCCTTCGTCTTTGGCTGAGCTCGACGCCCTCATGGTAATTACATGTTGCACCAACATATATATCTAGAATATTCCATTTTCGTTGCCTTTCGGATAGTTTACGCCGTAGACATGTGTTTGCAGGCCGACGAAACCCCATGCACCATACTCCACTTGATCAAAGGCCAAAAGGTGGACATGGGAAAGGGGGTGACAATGAAGCCCTTGGAACTCATGTTCCACAACCAGCCGATCCCCGATGGGCACTTCAGGGTTACCTTGCCGAGTGTGAAATCGGGGCACGAGGATTTGCCTCCTCCAGTACGGCTAGGGGGAGAGGACGACAAGACCCCGCCGTGGATTGGGAGTTGCAAGGGTTGGGTTCTCCTATGGCCAAAGAATCTTCTTCGTCTGGAGCCGACCAAGAGCACACCAATAACCACACATCAACAAGAATGTATGGAGACCACTATTGGTGTCAAAAACGGCGGATTTCGGGTAAGGGGTCCCGAACTATGCGTCTAAGGTTCCCGAACGATCTGTACAGGGTTCCCGAGACATCAAATGGGTGAATCGGTGCACCGTGCCATGGTGTATCTACTGCATAATAGCCCACCCCTAGGGTCAGCGCTATGCACGGCTGCCAACACATATCCTATAAACACAAGAAACTAGTTGCAACTCCTGGACATAGGACTAGGGTGGTTAAGAAGCCGAGAGGGTCCATTGGTTTCGGTCCCAATGCATGGTAGTAACTAATTCTTAAATCAAACATATAGATCTCAGTTCTTAAGGACGGTTCCAATGAAACAACCCACCATGTACTCCTACATGGCCTCTCATCGATACATTTACCAAATCATGTTCAACACATCACTCACATTACCGACATATTCACTTCACTCTAGCCCATCACCCAGATCAACCAAACCTGACACGACTCTAAGCATAGCAGGCATAGCAAGGTAGGAAACACATACATGGCTCAATCAACTCCTACACATGCTAGTGGGTTTCATCTAGTTACTGTGGAAATGACAGGTAATGCAGAGGAAATGGTTCAACTACCGCAGCACACAGCAATTTGAAATGTTGTTGTCATAAATGCAGTAAATGAGAGCAGGAGCGAGAACATGGGATAGTATCGATATGATCAATGGGGCTTCTTGCCTGATGGAGTGGTAGTAGGGTACTTCCCTTTAGTCGGATATTCGAAGGTATTCTCGGAGGCAGAACCTACCACGAAAGACACAACGGAACACAATCATCACATGGCAATATGCAACAATATGATGCATGCTATAACATGGCAATATGGGTGAGTTTGGCTAATGCATTCTAAAACAGGTTGGTTTCAGCTCATTTGAATCAAAGATTCAAATGCAAACCCAAAATAAGAGGTCATATTAGTGCATTAACTTGTTTCACCTAAACTTCAAGTTTAAAGTGTTCTGACATGCATGAAACCATTACATATGGAAAGATTGGATTTTTCTGATCATTTTTCATATATAAATCTTTGCATTTGGAGTTACATATTAATTTCTATGAATTTTTGAAGTTTAGAAGATTTTTTGGAATTTCCTGTATAAGAATAAATCCAGTAATTGATTTATTGGGTCAGCATGCGTCAGGGTGACGTCAGCAGTCAACGGGGACGGTATGGGGACCCCGACTCATAAGTCGTGATCACCGAATGCACGTGTACAGTGATCGGAGAGATCAATGCTCACTGAACACACAGAAGCTGAATAACAAGAGTCTTACATCCATACATACCGTATTACACAAGTAGGACCATTATGGTCAAGTCTTCAGTATAACATCACAACGGAAATCTTCGTCGATAACTTGGACCCATGCCATCTGCCTTAACCCTACAGGCATTCTGACTAGGAAGCGTCCTAGCTCTCATGTTCGTCACCGAGGTACTCTTCTTCATATCATGTTCTTTCATGCATGGCCAATAAAATAACTAGTGGCAAGCCAATGAGTACTTTGAATGTACTCGCAAGCAACCCATGTTTTGGTTCAAGATACAACAATGCATGATATAGGTAAAAAAAATTGTGGAAAGCTAGTTTTTGAGTGCAATGACATGTTCAACAACTCGTAAGACATGCATCAGGAGAATTCAAGTAACCAAGAGGACAGGTTACAGATATCAACACAAAGGGAGTGGGCTCCAACCCAACTCATCCATGTCAAGTCCTTTGACTTGACCCAAGTAGTTCTTCCCACACACACTGGTTTGTAAACAAGTGGATGTAGTTTAAGCAGCACCGCCCAACTGTCCTTGACCGTGGACACGACTATTCGAATAGTTTTACACTCTGCAGAGGTTGCACACTTTACCCACAAGATCCGGGGAACTTCCGTGTCATCCACGACCCGCGGTACCTCAAGTACCCGAGGTAAGCACCCGATCACTATCTTTCCCTAGATGACACTAACAAGGAGTCCACTCGTTGTTCCGTATCCTCACGATATACATCATACGAGACTCACTCGAGATCGTAACATCCGAGAGGGAACACAACGGTGTATCTGGTGCCATGTGAAAACAGTCATGGCCGCCCTACCTGGCACGACCCCGTCCCGAGAGAGCGCACCACAACTCTCCCCGTCACTAGTAATGCGGGCTCCAAGCTAGTATCGGCCTAGGTAATCAATAATGCCCTTTCCCATATAAGGGTAGAGTGGTTGCGCATGTAAGGTTGGAATAACGGTCGCAACTTAAACCAATCCGTTTTGAAAAACAACACACACATTTGCCTCGGTACACCACTTCGTCATCAAGTGGTTACCCAACTCATCATCTCCCCTGGGCATAAGTGGCACCCGATGGGGTTTTCGAAAAGTCTTTTGAAAATACTTTGTCTCCATCACCATGCATATTCCCATCCCTTTTGCGTAGCACTACTTAGCATCCTATCTACTCCCACCGGCATAACCCTCATAAGGAGGTAGGGTCATGCACAATGCAAGTATCAACGAGGAAGTAACAGAGGCAACCCATCAAAGTGGTTACCATCTCATCATGATTCCGATGCAACACTAATAAAGTGCTATATGACATGCATAAAAAGGGTTTCATAAATATGGTCAAAGGGCTGCTTGCCTGTTTTAACAAAGTCTTCGAGGTCTTCAAATATCTCTGGTCCAACTCCAAGCATTTCGTCTACTTCGTCAACTATCGTCGAAAGCAACCATAATAAGCAACACAACAAGGCAGGAAATGAAAGTGCTCTAAAAATATTGATTTGACTTTTCTAGGACATCTCTGGTTATATGAAAATTAACCAGAGTGGTTTCATTGGAATTGGGTCAGTGGATATTTCTAAACATTTGGATATGATGGAATCAAGGGGTTTATGGATTTGCAAGAGGTGTACAGAAATATTATTTTGAAAAATGAGCAAGGATACCCATTTAACAAGGCATGATTTTAGAAGCATCTAGGAGTTGGTTTCACTGGATTTGGAGTTCAAATGATTTCTCTATGAATTGCAAAGTTGGCTATATATGAAGGAATAGACCACTATTTGAGGTGATACAGAAAGTATTAGTAAAAATGTTCAAAAACTAAGTTTTGAACTTATAGACATCTAGGATTTTGAATCATGGAATTTGGATCAAAAATGGGCTCTCTATGATTTTCTAAAGTTTATCACAGAAATGGAAAAATAGGATTCGCTAATTATTTGTGAAAGAAATATTTCTGTAAAAATGTGCAAGTAGCACCATGCGATAGGGAATGAATTTAGAAACTACTATAAATTTGAATCATCAAATTTGGACACTGTTTGACTTGTTTAGAGATTTTTGAAGTTCACTGGATAAAGAAAATGAGAAAAAGGGTTTTATACCTAATCTCACGCGCTGAGCGTAATTTAGCCGGGCAGCGCACTGGGCCTGGCCCAGCTCCTCGCGGACACCCGATGGGAGGCCACGCCGAAGGCGTATTCCCCGGTGACGCTTCCGCCGAAGGGAAGCGTAGAACGGCTGGCCCGTCTCCACTTAAATGACGTGGCCGGCCGGCGGGGTCACTGACCTGCGGGGCCCACCCGCAGGGTCTTCTTCCTCCTCCCGCGCTCGCGACAGGAGGGGATCGAGCCCCGTCTGCGCGCCGGCCGGCGCCTTCCCCCGGCGACACAGGCCACCCCTGGCCAAGCCGCGGCCACCGGAGGGGTCGCCAGGGAGCGGCGCATCAGGGGCTCCCCGGGGATGGTAGGGAGGGTGGCCGAGGCGCGGCAGGCACTGGCCAAGGCGGGCGGACACCCAGGCGATGATGGGCAGGGGCACAGTGCCCCGGCGGTCAGGGAGATGGGGGGAAAAGGGTCGCCGGACCCTGGATGCTTTCCTGGTGAGGAGAGGAGGAGGGGAGAAGCCCGCCCTTGCCCGAATCGGAGTGGAGGCCAGGGGCGGCACTCCGACCATGGAAGGTGCTGGAGGGCACGAGGGGTGAGAAGGAGGATGTCTGGGAGGTGCACGGGAGAAAGGGGGACCCAACCGAGGCGAGAGAGAGCTCGGGGGTAGCTTAAAATGGGCGAGGCCGTGGTGCACCATGGGCAGCATCCATGGACGTGCTCGGGTGAGCTCGTGGAGCGATAAGGAGGGCGAGGGAGGAGGGGCCCGATAGTGTTGCGTGTCGTGGACGCCGAGGCGGCCTTGGGGACACGATTCCGGCGCCCAATGTCGACGGGAGGCCTTGTAATGGGCGTGCTACAGTGCCGGAGAGCACTGTAGCATGCTCCAGAGCGCGAGCTCTGCACGCCATGGCATTGTTTATGTGCTAGGGGCGTGTCCACTAGTGTCTGGGGCTTTCTGGGGTGAGTAAACAAAGGGGAGGTGGCCTTGGATGCCCTGGTGAACCACTAGGAGAGGAGAGAGGTAGAAGAAGAGGGAGAGAGGGGCTGTCTAGGGAGGTAAATGGGGGTATTTTACCCCTCAACCATTGAGCAATGGCCAGGGGAGAGTTACTGGAGATAGGAGAAGACTAGGAGGGGCTGTGGTAAAAAGATAGGGTCATGGAGATTAGTGGAAGTGGTCAAAAAGGTGGTTTTGGAAATTTTGCAGAAGGTGTTTGTTGTAGGTTTGGGCAAGTAAATTAACTCCACTTGACATGAGAATTAACAGGATCAAGTGTCACACATAATTGAGGTTGACCACCAAGTTTGAGTCCATTTTAAGAAAGTTGCCAATGCAACTTTTGTAAACCCTAGAAATCAGCAGAAATGGCTTTACCAAGATTTAGTCATGCAAATCTATTCTCCTTGATGCACCACTTGGTGTAGTGTCATCATTTGAGGATTTGAACATGTGCACAAAAATTCAGATCAAAAGGACACACTTGGCAATGTAGAGTTGTTCAAATTTGGTTCTGGACAGAAAGGGTTTTGGGGTACTTTGATCAAGATAACATTCTCTCCAACTTGTGCCATTTGGTCTAGGGCAGATTATTACACCATTTGAGCATGTGCACCAAGTTTGAGAGCATTTGGACATGTTTGACAGTGCAAAAATGTTCAAACTTGAAAAAGGACAGAAGTGGTTTTGAGAGGGTTTCATGGGGTTATACTATTCTCCATGACATGGTACTTGGCAAGATCATCAAAAATGTCATATGTGACATGTTAGAATTTTCTTGGATTTTTATGAAAATATTTCCTGTAGAAATATTTCAAATCCTTGAAATGAGCAGAAATGGTTTTGGGAGGTTTTGTCCAATATTTTGATCATGACCATGTGTTGAAACTCATATATATGGAAAATATATGTCCATTGAGTCTCCCTAATTTTTCTCAAATTTTTTTAAAGCTTTAAAATAATTTTAACCTATTAAAGACCATTTCTGGCATTAAGAAAAAGCCTTTAAATCAAATAGGAAAATAACTTTTAAAATTATATTTTTGTGGTTTCTGGGTATCCTATATCTAATAGGAGTCAAACATATTTTTGGAAAGATTTTTACTGCCCTGAATTAAGTACTTGCAGTACAAATCTTAATTCAGGGGTTTTTGGAAAACTAATTTTTGAAAATACTTTTTGGCCAAATTATTTTTGTAAGAAAATACTATATTGCTCTATACACATGGCATGATCATTGGTTCAAGAGTTTGGAGCAAGGAGATGAAGTATAGGAGTTGGAGGATTTATTTGATTTTTAGAGCACTTGCAAACAACAGACAAAATCCAAACAAGGCAAGGTCCAAAACACTCAAAAGTTTTTGTCAAACCACATTTTATCATGATTTATTAGCTTAAGTGTTGTGGCATGAAAATCAGGGTGTGACAGACCTACCCCCCTTACAAGAATCTCGTCCCCGAGATTCCCAGACTAGGCGCGGAAAGGAATACGGAAACTTGGATTTGGGGTAGTCTTCACGTCCTCATACTGCTTCTGCTTCCGTTTGGTGCTCCATTGAACCTTGAAGTACTCGATGGCATGGCTTCGTGTTTGTCGTCCTACTTGATCCAGATTGCAACTGGGGTCTCTCGCGTTGGTCATATTGGGCTGGAGGTCGATGGCTCATGGTCGATGTCCTTGTAGAGACCGGGCTAGTTAGGAAGTTGGAAACGTTTTTGGAGTGGTGTCGTGTGGAAAAACTTTGTGCACAGTGGGTGACTCAGGTGATAACTCTAGCTGGTAGCCGTCTATTCTTCGTCTTGCAGTGATCTTGGAGAGGGCCGATAAATCTTGGTGTGAGCTTCCCTTTGACATGGAAATGCTTGGTTCCTTTGAGAGAAGTGGTTTGCGGATATGCCTGGTCTTTGATGCGGAGGTATACTTCTTGAAGATGGTGGTTGGTGTAGTTCTTCCTCCTAGACATGACGATCTTTAGATGTTCCTTGACCAGCTCAACGATTCTTCTTCCGTCTTCGGGTAGACAAGTATCTCATCAAAGAAAGATGACAACTAACTTGTCCAAGCACTCCATGAAGTCTATGGGGTACGTAAAGTGGGCTGAGGCACTGGTGATGGACGCGGTTGAGCATTGGCCAAGGTCTTATCGATCTAGAGCCAAAGCCCAAGGTAAGGATCCGACCATGTTGTGGCTTGGTAGGGCGTAAGGGTTTCAAGGATTCTAGTGTGCGAGTGAATGTTTATCATACCATCCTTGAGCACAGTTTCTGAGATGCCAATCGTTCTATCTAGTCTTCCAAACAATCACATCATGTTACCGAAAGAATCATCCCGTATAGGTCAACTCCAATCATCACTCATGTTATTCATATCCTCATGACTCCCCGAGGGGAGGTCTAACAAAATCATATACATGTCACTATCCCCAAACTCATATGTATGGCTACCCCTAAAAATCCATGGGTAGAGCATATAAGCTGCTAAGCTTGAATTTAATCACCACAATCCAAGTGCTCAGTCTATTGATCCAAGGTCCATGATAAAGCATCTCTATCCTAAGGAAACACGTCGTAAGCCACTCCAAGATCTTGTTTCCTTCCTATGAATCAACTCCAATAGCCCATTAACTTCCATTAATCACTACATAATCCATTAATTCTACAAATCCAATGTCTATGGTGTCTCACACGAATCTTCTAATGTCCTATAGTCCCCAAATACTTGAAAGGGCTGTCTTTACCATAGTAAGTCCACCAATTTCCATTATCATGGTCAAGTAAACTCCAAGGTCAAGCTTATATCAACTCCGACAATTAATCCAATCTCCTAGTTTATTGTCCTCCAAGAAACATGGTATCATGATCGAGATCATCAGTCTAAATCCAATTTACTCCGAACCATGTAGAATTACTCTGCATCCATACTCCACTAGGATAACATATTGAATCCAAATCTCATGTCCAATGAGAATTCCTATCTATTCCCCAAGTCATTGATACAATCTCATCAAGTCATTTGTCCTCTATTCCTATATCCTCAAACTGGTCTTCCCTATGGCATCGTCAGTTCTGGTGCTATATTAGGATGATAATGTGCTCGTTCACTATG
Source organism: Triticum aestivum (assembly GCF_018294505.1). NCBI lineage: Eukaryota > Viridiplantae > Streptophyta > Magnoliopsida > Poales > Poaceae > Triticum > Triticum aestivum. The sequence goes on from NC_057806.1 coordinate 207,282,626, forward strand.
TCCACTAGTTCCATAATGAACCCAGTGTTGTGCAAGGTTTACAGAGGCTTGACTGGTTCTCTTGCAATTCTATGGGTTAAGCACATGGTTAAGGACTCGAGCTGGGGTATCTCGTGAAGTCTCGAAGGGTCTAAGAATGGGTTTCTAGTCTGGGGGTTAAACATGACTCTACGGGGTTTTACTTGGTCGAGGAGGCTGTAGAAAAGTTCTTCAGTGCTAGTTGGTCGCCGAAGTAGACTCCTTGGTGCATCTTGTCTTGCTGGTCTTCAGTTGAGGAGAGAGATGAGAGGGATAAGTAGCATAAAGGGGGATGCCTAAAGGGGGGTTCTATAGTGCAGGTGCAAACAACGGGTGGCAAAAAGGGCCAAACAAAAGAAACAAGGTAAGGAAGGTGATATAGTCGCATACTTGTTGCCTAGGGCAAAAATGTGACCTATATCAAAACACAAACAAATAAAAACAAGCAACACACAATCATGGTTCTATTCGAACCATCATACGGACTCGACTACGCATAGGGGGTACACGACTCATCCTACCCTGGGGGTTCTCAGACTCAGTAATCGTGCCTTGAGCCTCGTGCAGTCTTCTGAGTTTTCCTGAGGTGTTGCTACGTCTCTTGTAGTTGTTCGATGAAACGATCCAGGTTGAGCCTGAAGATTCTTCAACAACTTCTTGCCTGTTGAAGTGATGGGGTGAAGGTGGCTCCTCGTAGCAGGCATTGACTCGGTCTTCTGTTGTCTTCTTATTCATGATGATCCTGTTTTGTCTTCTAAGGCGTCGATGGTACCAGGTAGGTAATCCTTTATGCAATGACATTAACAAGGCATAGTAGAGGTCCAACATGTCGGTTACGTTGATGACAACATCGACACCAAGAGCGGGGGATGAAGAGAACCGTTTTCCTGCTCACTATAGTGAGGCGGACCAAATGGCGAGGTTCTCATCCACCGGTGGTTGCCGATACAACAACGGTAGTGACAGGGTTACTCTATTAGCGATGTATATCATGATCTTGCATATCCTATGCCATGATCATCATAGGCTAACGTTGCATCATCCTGGGAAAATTCAAAGGTGTCACCGTCCTCTGGGTCTTCATGTCCTCGTTCTTCAAAGGCGTATCTTCTGTTGGCATCGTCTTGCTGTGGTGTTGCCAATCTTTTGTTCAGAAGAGGTGGGTGAGTGTTTGGTAAGATGTAATCCTTCTAGGCTACCCACGAGGATAACAAGGAATCCCGTGGTCAGGGGCTTGAGGGTGCTAGCGACCGTTTGCAATAGTTTTGAAGGGAAGAGATCGATAGGGAAAGTATACCTTAGTTTTCGAAAAAAAACTGAGAAGGGAAGAGAAGTATAGATAGTTTTGAAATCTAGTAATAGTTTTGGAAATAGTTTTACCTAACTAACAACCATGCTAACTAAGGCTTCCTACAGTCAGAATGGCTGTGATACCAGCTCTGTGGGGACCCCGACTCATAAGTCGTGATCACCGAATGCACGTGTACAGTGATCCCAGAGATCAATGCTCACTGAACACACAGAAGCTGAATAACAAGAGTCTTACATCCATACATACCGTATTACACAAGTAGGACCATTATGGTCAAGTCTTGAGTATAACATCGCAGCAGAAATCTTCGTCGATAACTTGGACCCATGCCATCTGCCTTAACCCTACAGGCATTCTGACTGGGAAGCGTCCTAGCTCGCATGTTCGTCACCGAGGTACTCTTCTTCATATCATGTTCTTTCATGCCTGGCCAATAAAATAACCAGTGGCGAGCCAATGAGTACTTTGAATGTACTCGCAAGCAACCCATGTTTTGGTTCAAGATACAACAATGCATGATATAGGTAAATTTTTTTGCCGGAAAGCTAGTTTTTGAGTGCAATGACATGTTCAACAACTCGTAAGACTTGCATCAGGAGAATTCAAGTAACCAAGAGGACAGGTTACAGATATCAACACAAAGGGAGTGGGCTCCAACCCAACTCATCCATGTCAAGTCCTTTGACTTGACCCAAGTAGTTCTTCCCACACACACTGGTTTGTAAACAAGTGGACGTAGCCCAAGAGCGGTTACCCAACTGTCCTTGACCGTGGACACGGCTATTCAAATAGTTTTACACTCTGCAAAGGTTGCACACTTTACCCACAAGATCCGGGGAACTTCCGTGTCATCCACGACCCGCGGTACCTCAAGTACCCGAGGTAAGCACCCGATCACTATCTTTCCCTAGATGACACTAACAAGGAGTCCACTCGTTGTTCCGTATCCTCACGATATACATCATACAAGACTCACTCGAGATCGTAACATCCGAGAGGGAACACAACGGTGTATCCGGTGCCCTGTGAAAACATTCATGGCCGCCCTACCTGGCACGACCCCGTCCCGAGAGAGCGCACCAACAACTCTCTCGTCACTAGTAATGTGGGCTCCAAACTAGTATCGGCCCATGTAATCAATAATGCCCTTTCCCATATAAGGGTAGAGTGGTTGCGCATGTAAGGTTGGGACAGTCGACAAATCTTAAATCTAATCCGTTTTGAAAAAAAACACACCTTTCCCTCGGTACACCACTTCGTCATCAAGTGGCTACCCAACTCATCATCTCCCCCGGGCATAAGTGGCACCCGATGGGTGTTTTCGAAAAGTCTTTTGAAAATACTTTGTCTCCATCACCATGCATATTCCCATCCCTTTTGCGTAGCACTACTTAGCATCCTATCTACTCCCACCGGCATAACCCTCATAAGGAGGTAGGGTCATGCACAATGCAAGTATCAATGAGGAAGTAACAGAGGCAACCCATCAAAGTGGTTACCATCTCATCATGATTCCGATGCAACACTAATAAAGTGCTATATGACATACATAAAAAGGGTTTCATAAATATGGTTAAAGGGCTGCTTGCCTGTTTTAACAAAGTCTTCGAGGTCTTCAAATATCTCTGGTCCAACTCCAAGCATTTCGTCTACTTCGTCAACTATCATCGAAAGCAACCATAATAAGCAACACAACAAGGCAAGAAATGAAAGTGCTCTAAAAATATTGATTTGACTTTTCTAGGACATCTCTGGTTATATGAAAATTAACCAGAGTGGTTTCATTGGAATTGGGTCAGTGGATATTTCTAAACATTTGGATATGATGGAATCAAGGGGTTTATGGATTTGCAAGAGGTGTACAGAAATATTATTTTGAAAAATGAGCAAGGATACCCATTTAACAAGGCATGATTTTAGAAGCATCTAGGAGTTGGTTTCACTGGATTTGGAGTTCAAATGATTTCTCTATGAATTGCAAAGTTGGCTATATATGAAGGAATAGACCACTATTTGAGGTGATACAGAAAGTATTAGTAAAAATGTTCAAAAACTAAGTTTTGAACTTATAGACATCTAGGATTTTGAATCATGGAATTTGGATCAAAAATGGGCTCTCTGTGATTTTCTAAAGTTTATCACAGAAACGGAAAAATAGGATTTGCTAATTATTTGTGAAAGAAATATTTCTGTAAAAATGTGCAAGTAGCACCATGCGATAGGGAATGAATTTAGAAACTACTAGAAATTTGAATCATCAAATTTGGACACTGTTTGACTTGTTTAGAGATTTTTGAAGTTCACTGGATAAAGAAAATGAGAAAAAGGGTTTTATACCTAATCTCACGCGCTGAGCGTAATTTAGCCGGGCAGCGCACTGGGCCTGGCCCAGCTCCTCGCAGACACCCGATGGGAAGCCACGCCGAAGGCGTATTCCCCGGTGACGCTTTCGCCGAAGGGAAGCGTAGAACGGCTGGCCCGTCTCCACTTAAATGACGTGGCCGGCCGGCGGGGTCACTGACCTGCGGGGCCCACCCGCAGGGTCTTCTTCCTCCTCCCGCGCTCGCGACAGGAGGGGATCGAGCCCCGTCTGCGCGCCGGCCGGCGCCTTCCCCCGGCGACACAGGCCACCCATGGCCAAGCCGCGGCCACCGGAGGGGTCGCCAGGGAGCGGCGCATCAGGGGCTCCCCGGGAATGGCAGGGGGGGTGGCCGAGGCGCGGCCGGCACTGGCCAAGGCGGGCGGACACCCAGGAGATGATGGGCAGGGGCACAGTGCCCCGGCGGTCAGGGAGATGGGGGGAAAAGGGTCGCCGGACCCTGGATGCTTTCCTGGTGAGGAGAGGAGGAGGGGAGAAGCCCGCCCTTGCCCGAATCGGAGTGGAGGCCGGCGGCGGCACTCCGACCATGGAAGGTGCTGGAGGGCACGAGGGGAGAGGGAGGATGTCTGGGAGGTGCACGGGAGAGAGGAAGACCCAACCGAGGCGAGAGAGAGCTCGGGGGTAGCTTTATATGGACGAGACCGCGGTGCAACGTGGGCAGCGTCCATGGACGTGCTCGGGTGAGCTCGTGGAGGGATAAGGAGGGCGAGGGAGGAGGGGCCCGACAGTGTTGCGTGTCGTGGACGCCGAGGCGGCCTCGGGGGACACGATTCCGGCGCCCAAGGTCGACGGGAGGCCTTGGAATGGGCGTGCTACAGTGCCGGAGAGCACTGTAGCATGCTCCAGAGCGCGAGCTCTGCATGCCATGGCATTGTTTATGTGCCAGGGGCGTGTCCACTAGTGTCTGGGGCTTTGTGGGGTGAGTAAACAAAGGGGAGGTGGCCTTGGATGCCCTGGTGAACCACTAGGAGAGGAGAGAGGTAGAAGAAGAGGGAGAGAGGGGCTGTCCAGGGAGGTAAATGGGGGTATTTTACCCCTCAACCATTGAGCAATGGCCAGGGGAGAGTTACTGGAGGTAGGAGAAGACTAGGAGGGGCTGTGGTAAAAAGATAGGGTCATGGAGATTAGTGGAAGTGGTCAAAAAGGTGGTTTTGGAAATTTTGCAGAAGGTGTTTGTTGTAGGTTTGGGCAAGTAAATTAACTCCACTTGACATGAGAATTAACAGGATCAAGTGTCACACATAATTGAGGTTGACCACCAAGTTTGAGTCCATTTTAAGAAAGTTGCCAATGCAACTTTTGTAAACCCTAGAAATCAGCAGAAATGGCTTTACCAAGATTTAGTCATGCAAATCTATTCTCCTTGATGCACCACTTGGTGTAGTGTCATCATTTGAGGATTTGAACATGTGCACAAAAATTCAGATCAAAAGGACACACTTGGCAATGTAGAGTTGTTCAAATTTGGTTCTGGACAGAAAGGGTTTTGGGGTACTTTGATCAAGATAACATTCTCTCCAACTTGTGCCATTTGGTCTAGGGCAGATTATTACACCATTTGAGCATGTGCACCAAGTTTGAGAGCATTTGGACATGTTTGACAGTGCAAAAATGTTCAAACTTGAAAAAGGACAGAAGTGGTTTTGAGAGGGTTTCATGGGGTTATACTATTCTCCATGACATGGTACTTGGCAAGATCATCAAAAATGTCATATGTGACATGTTAGAATTTTCTTGGATTTTTATGAAAATATTTCCTGTAGAAATATTTCAAATCCTTGAAATGAGCAGAAATGGTTTTGGGAGGTTTTGTCCAATATTTTGATCATGACCATGTGTTGAAACTCATATATATGGAAAATATATGTCCATTGAGTCTCCCTAATTTTTCTCAAATTTTTTAAAGCTTTAAAATAATTTTAACCTATTAAAGACCATTTCTGGCCTTAAGAAAAAGCCTTTAAATCAAATAGGAAAATAACTTTTAAAATCATATTTTTGTGGTTTCTGGGTATCCTATATCTAATAGGAGTCAAACGTATTTTTGGAAAGATTTTTACTGCCCTGAATTAAGTACTTGCAGTACAAATCTTAATTCAGGGGTTTTTGGAAAACTAATTTTTGAAAATAATTTTTGGCCAAATTATTTTTGTAAGAAAATAATATGTTGCTCTATACACATGGCATGATCATTGGTTCAAGAGTTTGGAGCAAGGACATGAAGTATAGGAGTTGGAGGATTTATTTGATTTTTAGAGCACTTGCATACAACAGACAAAATCCAAACAAGGCAAGTTCCAAAACACTCAAAAGTTTTTGTCAAACCACATTTTATCATGATTTATTAGCTTAAGTTTTGTGGCATGAAAATCAGGGTGTGACAGATGGTCCAGGTGGCCTAGGCGGGGCGGCGCTAGCACCTACGGCTCCTACGCGATGCAGGGAGTGCAAAGGGCACAAGCCCGGGACCATATGGTCACCGGAGCACCCCCGGCGACGAGCGCGGGCAGCGGCGCTTTCGGACGTTCACGGGGCGGCGACTACTGCGTACCAGGGGGCAAAGAGAGAGTGGGGTTAGATGGAGAGGCTTACGGCGAGTGCGGTGGCGCCGGAGTTAGCTCGGGGGAGAGGCTGGTGCGACGGTGATGGCAAAGGGGATCTCCGGCGACATTCAGTGAAGACGCGGTCGAAGGAGGCGGTGCAGAGACTGCGAGCTCCCGGGGCTCGGCTAGCTCAGTGTAGCGGATGACGGGTAAGCTCAGGGACACGACGGGGCGCCGCGAGGACGATGGTGGCTGCGAGAACTACGGCGGCGCAGGCGCGGCAGCGTCGGCCATGGCGAGGAGAGGGCGAGAGAGAGGAGCAGGGGGGAAGTGAGGTGTATAGGCGGTCGAGGGGGTGACGTGGAGGCTGTCCAGCACAATCAGGGGCAAAACGGTAAGCAGGTGGCGCCGTGGTGAGCTCGGGCGTGCCGGCGTCACCTCCTGCCTGCCAGCCCGGCGGGAGGAAGCAGCTGGCTGGCACGGGCCAACACAGTGTTGGGACGCCAGGTGGGCCTGCCAGGTAAGTGGCCTCTAGCCTTTCTCTCTCTCTCTCTCTATCTCTCTCTCTTTTAATTCTGTTTTGTTTTATTTCTGAAGGTTTGTGGCATTTCTAGAAATAGGTAGGCACTTTCAAAAATCACCAAACTTCACATGGCCACTGTTTGGAATAAATCCAACATGGAACATTTTAGTTTAGGATTATTTGAGCATTTAAAATATTTATTATCATGTAAATTCACAAATTCAAATAGCTAAAGATTTAATCCAATGACTTTAGGATGACCTAGAAATTTGTGCATTATTTTTGTCAGAGGTTTAGGACCAAGGCAAAGATGATGAAAATTTTAGAAGGGCATTTCAGGTTCATTGAAAATATTTTTAGTAAACCCTAGTTGTTATCAGGGGAGTGCTGGGGTTTTGTCATCCCCATTTCCAAGTTTCTGATAATTTAAACATGATGCACGCACTCTAATGCATGAACTAGCTAGGGTGTGACAACTCACCCCCACTCAAAAGAATCTCGTCCCGAGATTTAGGGTCCATCGGGAAGAAGGTGGGGTACTCAAGTCGAAGACGATCCTCCCTTTCCCAAGTGGCTTCTTTCTCAGAATGGTGTGACCATTGAACCTTGAGAAACTTGATGTTATGGCGTCGAGTGGTACGCTCGGCTTGATCAAGGATACGAACAAGATATTCCTGGTATGTGAGATTATCTTGGAGATCAAGCGTTTCGTGGTCCACTCGACGTATAGGATCCGAGAAGCAACACCTGAGTTGAGAAACGTGGAAGACATCATGAACTCTAGAAAGATGCGGAGGTAGTTCCAATTTGTAGACAACTTCTCCTTGTTTGGCAAGAATGTGAAAGGGACCAATGTAACAAGGAGCCAATTTCCCTTTGATACCGAATCGATGGGTTCCCTTCAGAGGGGTAACCGGAAGGTAAGCCTTCTCGTCGACTAAAAAGTCATGGCCTTATGTTTACGATCATATTGGCTCTTTTGACGGGATTGGGCTGTTTTCAGCTTTTCATGAACAATGTGAACTTGCTCTTCTGCTTCCTGGATCATATCCGGGCCAAATAATTGTCTTTCCCCGGTTTCTGGCCAGTTAAGACGCGTTCGACACCTTCGTCCATAGGGAACTTCACAAGGAGCTTTGCGCAAGTTAGATTGATAGCTATTGTTATAAGCAAACACGGCAAATGGAAGGCATTTCTCCCAATCCATTCCGAATGAGATAACTGAAGCTCAGATCATATCTTCCAGAATTTGATTGACTCGCTCTACTTGACCACTTGATTGAGGGTGGAAGGCGGTGCTAAAGGAGAGACGAGTCCCCATAGCATTTTCAAAACTTTCCCAAAATTAAGAGGTGAAGACACTTCCACGGTTTGAGATAATCTCCAATGGAACACCATGAAGAGACACTATTTGAGAGATATACAGGTCTGCCAGCTAGCTAGCGGTTATACTCTCCCGAAAAGGTAGGAAGTGGGCTACTTTGGAAAGACGATCGATGACAACAAAAATACCATTATTCCCTTTCTTGGTCCTGGGAAACCCAGTGATGAAGTCCATACCGATTTTATCCCATTTCCATTTAGGAATAGCTAAAGGTTGAAGGGTGCCAGCATGCCGTTGATGCTCTACTTTAACACGACGACAGACATTGCAATTTGCAATATATTGAGTGATTTCTCTCTTCATCCTAGTCCACCAAAACCTCTGGCGTAGGTCTTGATACATTTTAGTACTACCGGGATGAATGGTGAGAGGAGAATCATGAGCTTCCTTAAGGATCAGCCGCCTCAGGTTTCGTGCCTTGGGAACCACTAAGCGGTTTCAAAAGAACATGACACGTTGATCATCAATGGAAAAACAATTCACGACTCCTTTCTTGATGTTCATCTTGATACGGGAAATTCCCGGGTCAACCTTCTGTGCTTTGATGATTTGATCCGTAAGGGTAGGTTTCGCCACCAAGGTAGATAAGAATCCTTGAGGAACAATATGAAGGTTAAGCTTCCGAAATTCCTCGTGGAGAAGTGGTTGACTTTGTTGTAACATCAGGTTGTTACAATAGGATTTATGACTTAGTGCATCAGCCATAACATTGGCTTTTCCCGGGGTGTAAGTTATCCCTAAGTCGTAATCTGAGATCAACTCGACCCAACATCTTTACCCGAGATTCAAATCCGGTTGGGTGAAGTTATATTTTAGACTTTGGTGATCTGTGAAGATCTCGCAATGATTACCGAGAAGGTAATGTCGCCAAGTTTTAATTGCATGGACTACAGCTGCAAGCTCCAGATCATGTGTGGGATAGTTTTCCTCGTATGGGTGTAACTGCCGGGAAGCATAGGCAATTACCCGACGATCTTGCATGAGTATGCAATCTAGTCCTTGTCGTGAGGCGTCGCAATAGATAATAAAGTCCTTGGAGAATTCTGGTGTACCAGTACGGGAGCAGATGTCAGGCGTCTTTTCAGTTCCTGAAAGCTGAACTCGCACTGTGGGGTCCACTCGAACTTTTTATCTTTCTTGAGGAGTTCAGTTAGAGGTTTAGCAACCTTGGAGAAATTCTCGACAAAGCGGCGATAGTATCTCGCTAAGCCAAGGAAACTCCGAACTTGCTTGACCGTCTCAGGTGGAGATTGACAGCAATACCCTTACCAGAGATTACATGGCCTAGGTAGGTCACTTCTGGCAACCAAAATTCACATTTGGAGAATTTGGCATAAAGGCGATGATCTCGAAGTTTCATCAATACTAGCCTTAGATGTTCGGCATGTTCTTCCTCATTCTTGGAGTAGATGAGTATATCATCAAGGTATACCATGACGAATTTATCAAAATACTCCATGAAGATCGAGTTCATTAACCGGGAGAAGGTGGCTGGGGCATTGGATAAACAGAAGGACATGACGGTGTACTCGTATTGGCATAATGAGTAACAAAGGCCTTTTTTGGAATGTCCTTGTTCTTGATTTTGATTTGATGGTATCCCAACCTCAAATCCATTTTGGAGAAGACTGAGGATCGAGCAACCTGATCATACAGGTCGTTGATCCTGGGGAGCGGATACTTGTTCTTTATGGTGACCAAGTTGACGGGTCGATAATCTACAACCATCCGATCCGTACCATCCTTCTTCTTGACGAAGAGGACGGGGCAAGCCCACTGAGAAGAACTAGGACGGATGAAACCCTTTTTCAAGGACTCATCGAGTTGTTTCTTAAGCTTAGCTAGTTCTAGGGGTGCCATCTTATAGGGTCTTCTAGAGATTGGAACGGTTCCCGGTACAAGGTCTGTCACGAACTCGACATCCCTGTCAGGTGGAACACCTAGCAATTCTTATGGAAAGACATCCGGGAAGTCACGGACTACCGGAATATCTTCAAGGTCTGGAAGAGGGTTGGCATTTAGGGAGTAGAGTTGACGCTTGGCCACTCAAGTTACGACATTGACTGTCTTGCCCGATGGGTGAGTAAGTTGAACAGTTCTAGTGGCACAATCAATCTTAGCGTAATGGGCTAACATCCAGTCCATACCTAAGATGATATTTATGTCCGAGGACTTGAGAGCTATTAAGGATGCAAGGAAGACGAGCCTATTGACAAGAATTTCATTCCCATGGCTTACTCTAGAAGTTTTCCATTTGGAACCCGGAGTTTGAATTACCATGGAAGTGGGCATGTTGCAAAATGTGGTGTTATGAAATCGAGCATAGCTCTCAGATATGAATGAATGAGATGCTCCAGTATTGAAAAGAACAGATGCCGGATGGCAGTTAACAAGGAGCGTACCAAGGACGACGTTAGGATCATCACGAGCCTCCTCTGCTGAGACATAGTTAACATGGCTACATGCAGTGGTGGCTGGCTTGGCATAAAGCACCTTTCCCGCTGGCTTACCACGGCCAACGGAGTTTCCAGACTGGTTGGGGTTGTTGTTCTGGGGACACTCTTGACTGTAGTGACCCGGCTCTCCACACTTGAAGCATGTCACAGTGTTGGTGCGCGGAGTAGCATTGGCGGCCGATCCACCATAAGCCTTATGCGGTGTATACAGCTGGGTTGGGCGAGGCGCCTCATAGGATGGCCTTGAAGTGAACCTGGGTGGCAGAGTTGTGTTTGGAATCCACACCCGGCGCTTCTGAGAACCAGAGCCCGATGAAGAACCAAAATCACGGGAATGCTTACATGTAGCTTCAAAGTCAGTCTGACTGGTCTCAGCACTGATGGCTTTGTTCACAAGCTTCTAGAAGGAGGTGCACTCGTGCAAACGGAGGTCACGGCGAAGCTCAGGGCTAAGTCCCTTCCGGAACCTTGCCTTCTTCTTGGCGTCAGTGGAAACTTCCTCAGGTGCATAACGTGCCATGTTCCCAAACTCACGGCTGTAGGCATCCACGGTCAGTCTGCCTTGGGTGAAGTTGCAGAATTCCTCTCTCTTGCAATCCATAAGACCCTCCAGAATGTGGTGTTCACAGAAAGCCGCGCTGAATTCATCCCAAGTGGTAACCTGGCCGGCTGGGCGCATAGCTTCATAGTTTTCCCATGAAAAGCTAGTAGGGCCCTCAAGGCGATAAGCGTAAGTGACCTTGTCAGCTTCGGCTACACGTGCAGAACGTAGCTTATGGGTAATGCTGCGAAGCCAATCATCCGCATCGAGAGGCTCGATCGAATGATGGAAGGTTGGTAGAGTCAACTTGATGAAATCATTGAGAGACACCAAGTCATTCCTCCAGGAATGTGCAGTATTCGGCTCGATGTGTTCTAACAACCGGTTGGTCTCGCGTTTATTCCTTTCTGCCTCCAACATGACTTCAGCCAAGGAAGGTGGATGGGGCAGATTCCCATCCCTAGCTCAACTGGCTTCACCCTCCTCCTGAACAGCAGGGGTGCTTCAGGTGTTCACCATCATAGGAAATCAAAACATCGGTTTAGACAAGGATGGCAAAACCGTGGCATAAGAATACAGAATGTAATGGATGACACAGAATGCAGAGATGTTCATCCATACCACATGGTAATACAGAAACTGCCATATATATATATACCATCGGTCATACACACCATACATAGTTTAGTACAAACCCAGGCTCAAGTACAACTACAGTGAGGAACATTACATCTCATCAGAGGCATTCCAAGCTCCTATTCAATATTTTTCTACACCTTCGGAATTCAGTACACACTAAGTCATATTCCACCAGACGCGCAGGACTGTGGAAATACAACTGTTACAATACTAGCGAAACTACTATCACCTACCAACTGAGATGTCTCCATAGTAATCTTCATAGAGATTACCACCATATCCTGGGAGCTGAACATGATCATCTGGAAACAGTCGGTTCTGTGGAGCTTGCGGTCCATAAGGACTCGGATGTGGCCTTGGTCCAACAAACGGTGGCAGACAGGGCCCACGGGGAGGAGTGATGCCTCCTACATCACGCCAGTCCATACGATCCGGCACACCAGACCGCACGGGGTACAAATCCCTCATGTCCATATACCCAGCCTGCACGGCAGGTGCAAACCGTGTCAGAGTGGCCAAGTGATCAACTCGACTGTTGAAAAGCTCCACTTTGCAAGGCATGATTCTCACGGTCCTTGTCCTCAAGCATCTCTGTTGTGGTGCAGAGTAGCGAATCCTCATCGGAGGAGTCAGCGTAGGGAGCCTGGTAGTAACCTTCTGCACCAGGAAGTGATGCTGGCATATAGCGGAACTCCGTGTTCCGAAGCAAAGGAAGTCTAGCTCGCATGATGGTCATCATCGAGTAAGCTGCGTCCTGCACGGACATCTCGATGGTAATCCCAAGTCCATATGAACAATGGAGGGATTTAGTAGCTCCAGGATAGGAAGGGTATATCCTGAGTGCAAAGATATTGGCTCTGGTTGAAATCTCGATATTGCTCCTCAACGGTATATTCAGCATACCATCGATAGCCCGCCTCAGTCATCACATGGATTAGCATGGCCATGTGACCAGGTACATCGAGGCATCGAGTCAAACGAACCACTTGATTCTGGGTGCGGGTGGCCATCTGAAAGCATGAAATAATGCAAAGGCATTAGAATTTTCTAGGAGAAATCGAACAGCATAACGGCTGTAAATGCTTAGAAAAAGATTTGAGACATTCACAACAGTTGGCAAAACCACTCAACAACATCATATCAAGGTTCTGGTTCAACTGACAACATACTAAAAGTATTAGAAACTGAACTGAGGCCTGGAACCAACAATCCTAAGATTCTACGGATTAGTAACACGTGAACCTGATAGAAGATGAGATCCTAGTCCTTAACCCTCATAGAAGAGAAGAGGATGACTCAGATCGGAGGGCATAAGGTAAAGGAGTAAAAGAGCCTTACGTTCCCTCCCACAATCAATTCCCCTACATATAACTAAAGCATTTCTAGACTCGACATCGACCAGTTTGGCTTAACGAATCCACAGGCAGTCCGGCTCTGATACCAACACTGTCAGGACCCCGATTCTAAGTCACACTGATCTAGCCTGTAACACCTCATATCACTTTGTGGCCTCACACACGGTATTCCCACGGGTGTTGCCTTAACATGGCCCGGGACCATTTGCGCCTTTTGGCTCACGTATATGATAGTGTCGCTAGCATCCATATGACAGAGAACCCAGGCCTACATTACTAGTCATGAACCCAATGTGGCACTAACTTATGGGGACAGACATCCATGAATCAACATCGAACAAGTCGGTCAACAGCGTATGAATCCGGGCTGTAGCAACTGGGCTAACTGGACTCCGGGAACCCGGGCTGTAGCAGGCTAATAGGACTCCAGATGTCTCCGCGTGACATTTCCCCAAAGGGACAGACACAGGAACGAAGTGAATCACATGCCGGCAAGTCATGTGTTCTGGAGCATTAGTGCTGGGCTAGCAGGACTTTGGTGAACCGGGCTGTAGCGGCCTACTATGACTCATGGAAGCAGAAGACTACATTTCCCCATAAGAGAGGCTACCAAGGATAAACAACTAGATTGTCGGATCCCACACATACCAAGAATTTCAAACATACACACAATATGCTTGATATGTCTAAATACAACATGGCATCACAAAAAAACTCAACAACTCGAAGTACTATATTTATAAGGCTCCAGAGAGCCTTACATAATATGTTCATATAGGTAGGGGTCACACGACCCGACACTCAAGTCATACAAACATACAAGCACATGCGGAAGCAAACTTGTCTGACTACAAAAAACTAAAAAGCAAGAAGGCTTGACGAAGCCTGTCTATCTTCAAGGCCCTTCACGGCTCAGGATCACCACCTGGGTGGCAAGTCACTCATTAATGTCGAGATCTACATAGAACCCATCGGAGGGGGCGGTGTTCTCTTCTGCAACAGTAATTAAGCAAACATGAGTACAAAGGTACCCAGCAAGTCTTACAACAGATCCTACTATAGATGCAACATTCTCAAGAAGGATAGTGGGGTTATTGCAGCAAGCCAGCTTTGACTCTTGGCTAAGCTATCCTACTAGACAACAATTTGTAAATGTTTTGCGCACATGAGTCCACTACGCACCACAATAATACACTACCGTGGATCCTCCTCCGTCATCCTACGGAAGGGCCATTGTCGGTGTCAAAACCGGCAGATCTCAGGTAGGGGGTCCCGAGCTGTGCGTCTAAGATCGATGGTAACAGGAGGCAGGGTACACGATGTTTATCCAGGTTCGGGCCCTCTTGATGGAGGTAATACCCTACGTCCTGCTTGATTGTTCTTGATGATATGAGTATTACAAGAGTTGATCTACCGCGAGATCGTACAGGCTAAACCCTAGAAGCTAGCCTATGGTATGATTGTTGTATCTGATATATCGACTAGCCTGGCCTTGGTTTATATAATGCACCAGAGGCCTAGGATAACAAGAGTCCTAGCCGAATACTCCGGTGGGGAGGAGTCCTTGTCTTGATCACCAAGTCTTGCGGCAGCTGTCCAAACTGGCCCATGAGTACACGGCCATGGGGGTCCTCGGCCCAATCTAACAAATCGGGAGACGACATGGTGAGTACCCCCTAGTCCAGGACACCGTCAGTAGCCCCCTGAACCGGTATTCAAGTTATGGACGCTCCTCGATTCTTCCGAACTGTTCTTTGTCTTTGGTCATCGGTCTTCAAAACTGGTTCAACAAATCTTCCCATCTTCTATCTTGAGGATTGCCGAGCTAAATCCGAAGATATCACACGTCGGGTATCTTGGGAGTCCTTTAAGTCTTTGGCCTTTATCAATGCCTTGTTATTTTTATGCCACACCTCGGGTTTGAAGTTGTCCCCGGGAGGCAGCGTCCTCTTGCGTCCGAGCTCCAACGCTGGACTGTATTCAAGGTATCTTTTGCAGCCGAGCACCAACGTCGAACCACTTTCCGAGCTCCAATGCCGGAATATGCCCAAACTCCAACACCGAACTGTATCCGGGCTCCAACGCCGAACTATATCCGAGGTGTCATATCACCTTGGTTCGAAAAAGTTGAAGGAGTTTAGCCGAGCTTAATGCTGGGAATGCCCTCTATGGAGCCAGCCACTAGTGCCCGGGCTTTATGCCGGACTGCTTCCGAGGTGGTGCACCACCCCGACTGTGGGCCGATTTTTTGTTAATATTTTTTATTGGTGCAATTTATTCTCTACCGAGATATATAGCCAGCAGCCCTCAAGGTGTGTATCGGTTTAAAACCCGAGATGCACTTGAAGGATGACGTAAGACCGCTGGTCCCAGTAGCCGCTGGGACTCAGGTTGATTTGCAAAATCGGCCTGAAGATCAAGTCCTAGCTCGGTAGAATACTTCAGGACAAAAAGCGGGGTGCTCAGTCCTCGAGACTCAGGTTGGGCGCGGCCGACCAACCTGAGGATCATAATCTCCTCGGAAACTGTATTGTACTTAAAATTTTCTGCATTGGATAGGCAATGCAGTAGCCCCCGGGACACTGGTCGGGTGGCAACACTAGATCAGGGGATCGATGTGCCCCTTTAATATTTGTAAATACTAAGCCCGAAGCCCAGTAGCCCCCGAGCCTTAATGTGGGCACAGGTGGCCGAATTAAGGATCGATATCCATAGTAAAATCACAAATTATGTGTAATGACTCTATGTATCCAAGTACTTTACGTCATTAATGCTCGGATCCACATTGTACAAAACTTTGGTGACCGACCATAAGTTTCCACCTCCTCGGCCAGTAGCCGAGGAGTGTTTGTCCTACTTTATAAAGCCTTTATGAGGGCAAAGATTTACGCCAAACAAGGCAATCTGGCCATACGGTTTTATAAACAAAGGTACGCAGAGAGATATGTTATATTACTGTTTAACATAAGAAATTTCTTCCAAATAAAATAGTCCCGCTATCGGTTCCTTTCTTTGGGTTGTCATGCTAAGCATGATCATGAAACCTCAGCTCTAATGTAAGAGAAAAATATTGAGGATTTAGTTTGGGAGGCTAGTTACTAGCCCCCGGTAGTGTTCGGCGACAGTCGAGGTCAAGCCGTAAACACTTCGGCCAATGTTATGAATGGCCGCTCATTTAACACAGTCATCGGATCGCTGACCAGTTTATGCTTATTGTGACAGTCAGTTTTTGGCTTTCTCCACTGAGGTGCTTAACCATGTGAGCTGGAAGCACAATCGCAGTGGTTCTCCCTTTGCACACCTAGCCGAACAAAGCGGAACATAGGAGGCAAGCGCAGGAGCCGGGCAACCCAACTATTGACCGAAGACACAATTCGAAATCGATGCATATATGGCAATATCGGAGAATGTTTTTGACGAATCTCTAAAGGTGTCCGGCGTTGCACTGCAAGACTGGTGCTGAAAACACACAAATAGTTTAAAAGTGCCAAAAGCTTGGAAAACCAAAAAACGTCAGTAAAAACATGACGTCCGAACAAGATCAAGTGTTCGGTGCCAATCCGAAAATTGGAAGAGAGAAAAAAAATTGTGCCTCTGTCGTGTTTTGACAACGACCAAGAAGAAAACACATTTACAGCTCATATATAAATTTTAAGAGCCCCCAAGTGACTTGGGTAAAAGAATTTTATGTATAATGATTGTATGTACCGAAGTACTTATATCATATATGCGTTCACCCGAACTTTAAACGCGTCTTAACCGACCGTCGGCTTCTCCCTCTTCGGCCAAGGGCCGAAAAGTGTCATGTACTCCGCTTGTCGAGAGTATCGACGGTGTTTCCGATGACCAGGCAATAAGGCCATAAGGCTGTAACAGACAAAGCGCGCTCAGGGAACTTATGCTATATTACTAACGAAGTGTAAGAAGCATCTTCGAAGAAAATAGTACCCCCACCGATTCCTTTCTTCGGTGCTCATTATTACTATGAGACTTGTGCAATAGATTTTTTGTAACCATGAGTCCCGTTGTGTGCCGACCATTATTGAAAACAATACGAGCGCTAGCTTTCGGCTTCACCCAGTCTGAGGTCAGAGCTCGAATGACCCGGTCGTGACAATCGCAGAGGTGCTCCCTTTACTCCCTAGCCGAACAGTCGGGAATGTAGGGGTAAGCAAAGGAGCCAGGCAACCCAGCTTGCAAATCGCTTAGGTCAATATGGTGCATATTGTGGCATAATACACGAACAAGGAACGAAGCCGTACAAGTATAATCATATGCAAGAGGAAAAGCTTCATAAAGGAAGCCCCCAAGTAAACGGGGTATTTGAATTTGTGTGTCACAAACAAAGTATTGACAAGGAGATTCTCTACAAGCAGCTTTTTTTCAAAAAGGTATAATGCTTTGTCAAACCGAACACAAGTTAAAAATTTAAATCTTTGAGCATGAAGGCAACTTAGCTGGTTAATGTGTTCGGTATTCATGACGCGACCTGAGCTTGATGCGGGACAAGGTTCCATCCCCCAAGCCGATCCCAAGGTGGCGGAGCAAAGAGCTCGGCACTCCGAAGTGGTGACATAGCACGGTCGATGCGGGCTGGCAGAGTGATGCCGAAGTCCCTGTCATGGGGTAATGAAGTGTTGACGAAGCCCCCCGTCCAGCCGAGGTGACGTGGTATGTCAGTACGCCAAGTTGACGATTTGCCCAAGTCGGATCATTTTCCTGTGCACAAAAAATAGTGCAAACCGGAGATAATAGTAATAATAACAAAAAAATCGCTGCATAATAAATAATTTATGCAAAGTGAGTAATAAAAGAAATATGGCCTGGCGCCGAAGTCAATGTCGATGCCGGGCGTCGGCGTGATGCGGTAAAGGCGTGGCAAAGCCTGAATTCACAGGTCGGTCCGAGTTCCGGATGCGGCGTTCGCCGTACTATATACGGAAACTGACCGAACCACCATGCGACCGGCGTTAATGCGGCCACCATTTGATAGACCTGCGTACATATGATGGACAACCCAGAGTAATAATTCCTTGGGAAAAATGAAACCAAACAAGTAAAAAATACTAGAATTAATAGCACCTGGTTTATTTGTTGTAGCAATCCGAAGAAAGGTGATTCCCAAAATTGGGACTCGATCCGCACACCCATTGCCTGATGGGCGATAAAGCGACGGCATGGCGATGCTGGCAAAGGTATGCTTGCCGAGGCAAAGCCCTCGGTCCAGCTAACATGATGGAGCTGGTCGGCTAGTGATGCCGATGTCTCCGGAGCAGGTTGATGAAGATATGGCGAAGCCCCCGGTCCAGCCGAGATGTCGAAGCCTTGATGTCAGCCGATGAGTCGAAGTAGGTCAGCGTGATGGACACCGGCTTGAAGGAGCAACAGTGCGGCCCTGCCGATGCAGGTCGTGATGTGGTCAATGCTGGCTTGATGAATTGACCGTGCGGCGATGCCGGTGTGCCCACTCCGTGTAATCTGTGGGGCGGCAATGTTGGCGATGATTTATCCTTTGTGATACCGAAATCTTGTTCGGCCTGCTGAGATGATGACCAGAAGAAGTTGAGCTCGGCTCAACAAAGCGACGACGTGTCTAGCACAGGTCGGCAGCCTTGGAGCAATATTGCCGGACTGGTTTGACACCAGCATGATGATGAAGATGACCTCAGCGGAGCTTTAAAATTCTACGTGCACATGTTTAAAAACGATGCACAATACCCTAGAAGAGAATTCCTCTAAAAAGGTTGTCCAATATCACGTTCATAAAGTAACATGAATTCGGGTCGGATCCATATTCGTGCAGGAAACAGATCCGAAAATTGGTCCACTCATCGGAAGGTTCCCGGAGTTTGAACCGTTGGATCAAGCTGAAATTTGGAGGGGTGGTAGATGTGGGAAATCTGCAGTAGATGAATGGTTGGATCTTCCAAAGGACCTCCGACCTGGGATCTATAGACCACGCCCTAAACTCGTCCAGATTCCCGTCCAGATTTTACAAGGCTCCGGTATATCGTAGATTGTGGAAGATTCCTCCATCGGAACTCGACGAAATTTTGCATGGCTGTTGTAGATGTAATTGCGCACTATTCCACTGAAGAAATCATCAAACCGACGCTCGAGGAGGCGGTGGCGGCGGATACGAGTTCGCTGTCCAGAAAAACAGCACGGTCGCCCGAGGGCAATGTTGACGTTGAGCCCCCGGGCTCCCTGGATGATTCCTCCATGATCTTGATAGAGATCGGAGTTGATGTTGATTAAGGCCCTCATCGGAACATGACGATCGGAGGTAGGGCATAGTCCTTGGTCCAGCCAAGGTGACCGGCTGAGCCGGTGACGAAGGAGCCGGCGTCGCAGTTGACCTGCGGGCCAGCCATTGATCCTTTTGCCGATCACACAGCGGAACTCTCAATGAAAGCACCAATGTCGGTGTCAAAACCGGCGGATCTCGGGTAGGGGGTCCCGAACTGTGCGTCTAAAATCGATGGTAATAGGAGGCAAGGGACACGATGTTTACCCAGGTTCAGGCCCTCTTGATGGAGATAATACCCTACGTCCTGCTTGATTTTTCTTAATGATATGAGTATTACAAGAGTTGATCTACCACGAGATCATACAGGCTAAACCCTAGAAGCTAGCCTATGGTATGATTGTTGTATCTGATCTATCGACTAGTCTGGCCTTGGTTTATATAATGCACCAGAGGCCTAGGACAACAAGAGTCCTAGCCGAATACGCCGGTGGGGAGAAGTCCTTGTCTTGATCACCAAGTCTTGCGGAATCTTCCATGTATGCGGCAGCTGTCCAAACTGGCCCATGAGTACACGGCCATGGGGGTCCTCGGCCCAATCTAACAGATCGAGAGACGACGTGGGGAGTACCCCCTAGTCCAGGACACCGTCAGCCATCCACGGCACTCACACTTGTCTTGAGGTTTTTAGGAGTATCCATTTACTTGTCTATGAACTGTATAGGCAACCAAGTAGTCCTTTACCGCGGACATGGATATTCGAATAAATGATGGTAACCCTGCAGGGGTGTACTTCTTCATACACGCTCTCACCACTTACCGCCGTTAACCCGACATGTACTCGGCAACCTTCAAGCGGAAGCCCAATGAGGGTGTCGGCCATGGCCTACCTAAACACTCAAGTCTCTAGTCTAGGTTTATCGCCTATCCAGGTTCCATCCGCAGGAGGTCCAGCCGAGGTTTCCACATACGGCCCCGAACGATGTGTACAGGGTTCCCGAGACACCACACGGGCGAATCGGTGCAACGTGCCATGGTGTATCTACCGCATCATAGCCCACCCCTAGGGTCAGCGCTACGCACGGCCACCAACACATATCCCATAAACACCAGAAACTAGTTGCAACTCCTAGACGAGAGGGTCCATTGGTTTCGGGCCCAATGCATGGTAGTAACTGATACTTAAATCACACATACATATCTCGGAGCTTAAGGACGGTTCCATTGAAACAACCCACCATGTAATCCTACATGGCCTCTCATTGATACTTTTACCAAATCGTGTTCAACACATCACTCACATTACCAACATACTCATTTCACTCTAGCCCATCACCCAGTTAAACCAGACCTGACACAACTCTAAGCATAGCAGGCATAGCAAGGTAGGAAACACGGACATGGCTCAATCAACTCCTACACATGCTAGTGGGTTTCATCTCATTACTATGGCAATGACAGGTCATGCAGAGGAAATGGTTCAACTACCGCAGCACACAGTAGTTTGAAACGTTGTTGTCTTAAATGCTGTAAATGAGAGCAGGAGCGAGAACATGGGATTGTATCGATATGATCAATGGGGCTGCTTGCCTAATGGAGTGGTAGTAGGGTACTACCATACATTCGGATATTCGAAGGTATCCTCGGAGGCAGAACCTGCCACGAAAGACACAACGGAACACAATCATCACATGGCAATATGCAACAATATGATGCATGCTATGACATGGCAATATGGGTGAGTCTGGATAATGCATTCTAAAACAGGTTGGTTTGAGCTCATTTGAACCAAAGATTCAAATACAAACCCAAAATAAGAGGTCATATTAGTGCATTAACTTGTTTCACTTCAACAGCAAGGTTAAAGTGTTCTGACATGCATGAAACCATTATAGATGGAAATATTTGATTTTTCTGATCATTTTTCATATATAAATCTTTGCATTTGGAGTTACAGATTAATTTCTATGAATTTATGAAGTTTAGAACATTTTCTGGAATTTCCTATATAAGAATAAATTCAGTAATTGATTTATTGTGTCAGCATGCGTCAGGGTGACGTCAGTAGTCAACGGGGACGGTCCAGGTCAAACCTGACCAATGGGTCCCACCTGTCAGTGTCATTAGTTTAACTAGTTTTTAGTTAGTCCTAATCCTAACTAATACTCTGTAAAGCTTCTTGATCATTCCTTGTGTAATGTAGCGCAAAAAGTGACTACTTCTTTTTGCAAAGTGGTAAGACCAACTGGACCCACTAATGCAGCAGTTTTCCTTAGACACATTGGCTCCTTTTGTGCAGTTCAACTAAAATCAAAGTCGGAATAAACCGAACTTTAATTTTGATATCCGTGTAAGCAACAAAAGGTATAAGGGAAACAATTACTGAGAAATAACGGTTGATGACGTGTACTCCCAGAAGAAAAACATCTACTGATCTACCTTATCTTAATGGGAAACAAAGCAGGAGAGTAGCAATTCTCAATCAGTGTGATCCATTCATATTACCTGAGACATTAGCTTAACAATGCCTTGTTTCAACATGTATAAAGAACGACAAAGCAGAAAAGTATCATTCCTAAAACAATGCGACTGAGTCATTTTAACAGAGACATTATCTTAACAATACCTTGGTTAAACATGTAGAAACAACTACAAAGCAGGATAGTACCATTTGTAATACACTGTACATGATATATAATAACAGAGACATTATCTGAACCATACATTTCTTAAACATGTACTCTGGCTGATCCCTAGCAGAAATGGTACGCCCGCCGATCCCTAACAAGTGTTGCAATTTTGAACTAAGATTCAGTAGTTAATTCTGAGGATAGTCGGTACTGACCTTTCAAGACCAAGATTTGAAACAACTCGTGAGGAAGACCTGGGAGAGATCTGAACACATATATGGAAATCCGGTCTCATTTTGTGCAGTTCCACCAAAATTAAGTGAAGCAAAATGTCACAATAGCAAGAAGTTGAATAGATATCCCTGTTTTAACAGAGGCAAAAAAGGAATCAACTACTGCACAATAAAGGAGGATGAAACAAGCGGCCACAAAAATGGTAATCCCGCCAATCCCTAACAAATGTTACAGTTTTGAAATAAGATTCAGTAGTTAATTCTGATAGTGGCATTGCTTAATTTTACCAGTGGCATTAGATTAACAAAAAGCATAAACAGTTCCAGGGGAGAGTGGGCGCAACAACAACATGTGCTTCCATCTATTTATAAAGGGGGTGATGCATAGTTTGTTGTAACAAAGAAACAAGCATAATGTCTGGGTTGGTCCCATTTTTGTTCACTACTTAGTGGGAAAAGACAACAATACAATAGCTTGAATTCAACATTTATTTAAAAAAATACCAATACAAGTAGCACAAAATCTCAAAACACACTGCACGATCATGTGGATGAAGGCAAGTACCATCCTGTCTTGCCGCACACAAGATCATGTACGAATCTGCCAACACAAATAGGAAATCCAATCTCGTTTTGTGCAGTTACTCTAAAATCAAGTAAAGTCGCCGGTGTGACATTTAAGTTTGCTATAGCAACAAGTTTAATAGATATCCCTGATTTCACAGAGACAAAAAAGGAAACAATTATTGCCAATAAAGGAGGATGAAACATGCGGCCACCAAAAGAAGCATCTACCTTATCTTGATGGAAAACAAAGTATAGGATAGTAGCATTTCTAAAACGGTTGCATTGATTCATATTAACAGAGAAATTCTCTTAAAATAGTTCAGTAGTTATTTCTGAGAGTGTCATTGCTTAAAATACAATAGCGTCAAGTCAACATTTATTTTAAAAAAATACCAATACAAGTAGCACAACATCTCAAAACACACTAGACGATCATGTGGATGGGACATGGGACATACTAGCACCATGTGCGTCCACACGTATAAATGGGTGATGCAGAGTATGTAGCCAAGCAGCATATCTGCATTGGTCCCATATTTGTTCTCCTTGAAACTTTTTCTGATGTGAGGGTAGCAAATCTAGTCCTGCACAAACTACCCAACCCCCCAGTTTCTTTCCCTTTTCAACAAAGAGTTCGCTTCCTTATAGATGTGTGTACTGGGTTACCCCCCCTTTCCCTTTTTGACCAACAAAGCAGCTGGATAGCTAGTCTATACTACTTTCGCACCGCACCCTTCTTTCCTCTTTGAACCAAGACCTAGATTCGACTACAGAATCTAAAAAGATCAGCATGCAGCTAGACCAATGACGGTTTCAAAGAAACTTATACCTTAGGGTCGTCGGGATGTGGCAAGGCGTGCGGCGGGATGTCGGATCCGCCCACACTATGTATGGCGGCGAGGAAGAAGGGGTCGGTGGCCCTCCCGCACAGGTGCTGGGTGAAAGAGAAAACCGCAGCCGCTAGTGGATTTCCTCCTTCGCCGAAGGCGATAGAGTGAACGCTGTACCTCCTCCCCTTCCCAGTGCGACGGGATCCGGACGCCTCCTTCGCCAGCTATGAGGGGGTGAGAGAGACAGAGGCCACAACGCAGTCTTGTTTAGATCTAGTGAAGAGGGTGAGATACAGTGAATATAGCAAACGCTAGCAAAGGAACGCTGAGCCTCCAGTGTGTGTATATTTATATGTACGATGGCGAGAGTGTGGAGAGTGCAAACCCTAGCGAACAAGCGCCGATGCTCTAGCTTATATATACTGTAGTACGGGCTGAGCTCCGGTGCCTTAACTGCACCTGCTTTTGGCTGTATGACAGGTGGGCCAGCCACATTTTTGGCCCACCTGTCATAAACCCAAAGGCAGATGCACTAAAGTCAATGAAGTTGCGTCCATATAGTACTCGTGTATACGACTAATATATAGTGGAGTGGTTTTCTTATTCTCTCCATAACAATCGTTTTAAATTGTGTAAGTACGAAACGAAACTCTTTATTTAACGTACCAGTGAAGAAAACTACTGTCCACGCGTCCTTGTCGCACTTCCTGTCCTTCACGTGCGGTACACTACCCTCCCTTAAGTGAACAACAACACATGCGCCAAATTATCAGAAACGTGTGAGAGTGTGTATAAATAAAGAATTTTAATTTCAATTATCAGAAAGGTTTGAGAGTATGTACAATTTTCCCTCTCAAATAATTATGGTTTGTTGTGTTCGGCCTAAACTTGGTCAAACTTTACAAAGTTTGACTTCAGTCAAATCTAATATGTGGAGTAAATAAAATTGGAGGGCTACTACGTCCATCTGGGTTTTGAGTCCACACCATTTTTTAATCAAAGTTAGTAGCTGGACAAATATAATTACGGGGGAGCTAGAGACAAAGTTGTGAGAAGGCTTAGAAATCAATACAAAACTTATGCTCTTAGTACCAACGTCGATCCTTCTTCACGGAAACATTTGGTTCATAGCCAATTGTGTGATAAAATTGCACCAACGTGAAAGACGACTGCGTCTCCAATGCAACCAAGGTGAACTAACGAAGGATATCATCTTTGTGGGTAACAAGCAAAGAGCACTAATGGAAGACAACTTATTTTTCATTGAAAATCAATCAGCTTCACCAGCTTTCGCAACCATGAGGCGCAACCATGAGAATCGATAGGTCATCGTGGTGATGCATTTGGAATCAAGTTTGGGTGAGGAACCTATGAAGTTCGACAAATCCTCACTGTGGTATGTTTCTTCTCACTAGTCAAGCTCGAGTAAGGAAGAACCACGTGGCAGAGGACAGTGAGGCGGAACAACAATGGCCATCCAATTTTGTGTAGTTCCACTATAATTGAGGAAGACATGCCCAGGTATGGAGATACGCATCGCTATTTCCAAAAATATAAAAAAGGATATAGTGTTGTTACCTTGTTTTACAAGATTAACAATGACATCTCAATTGTCAATAAGAATTATAAAAAGTACACCAACAAACAAAAGCATCATGATTATCTTGATGGGAACTAAACCAGGATACCCGAGAAAAAAAGCATTTCTTCATTTAACCAGTGATAGTATTAGATTAGCAGCAGCAATAGGAGCATATGGACAATGACCGCACAACCACCATGTACTTTTTGCCGAAACATGTATACCTCCACCGAGGCATAAATTAGGAAAAAAATTCGAGTGGCATTTCCTCTATAATAGTAGGTGATGTTGGACCAGCCGACGGA
The DNA here is from genome assembly GCF_018294505.1 of Triticum aestivum. Classification (NCBI taxonomy): domain Eukaryota; kingdom Viridiplantae; phylum Streptophyta; class Magnoliopsida; order Poales; family Poaceae; genus Triticum; species Triticum aestivum. The sequence continues at coordinate 207,308,171 of NC_057806.1, forward strand.
CCCTAGCTACTATACACGGGGAGCTGGGGAGTAGTCGCATAGAAGAAAACCCGCATGCAGTGACCTGGGGAGCTGGACCAGTACAAGAAGTTATACCTCAGGTGGGCGAGATGTCACTTAGGCGGGCGGGTGGGATCTGCCCACACGATGGCAGCGAACAAGGGCGCGGAGGACCTTCATCTTCGCTAGCGCCGGCTCCAAGAGGACGGTGTGCATCGGCTTCCTCCATCACCGACGGCGACAACGTTAACGCTGCACCTCCTCACCTCCCGCAGCGGACGGGATTCGGCCAGAACTATGACCACAGGTGAGGAGAGAAATAGTGTGGACACTGCATCTTGTTTTGATATGCAGAGGGTGAGAGAGCGAGACGCGAGAAACTCTATCAAACAAGAGGCTATAATGGAGTAAAACAATCTCTCCATAGCAGTGGTTTTAAATAGAATACGCGCGTTCCCGGAAAAAATAAATGAAAACTGGCAGACAATTTTTTAACATACCAAGAAAGAAAACTTGATCAAAAACACGCCCCTGCTTCGAGGTCGCGAGAGTCGTCGCGCACACACACACATAGACATAGACTTGCATATCCGTGTTTACGTAAAATTCCATTTCCATCTCCATCTCCAATCATATTTGTCCAACTGGCACATTATTTATGTTGTTAATTATATACGTGACAATATTAACGTACAACATCTCTTGTTTGCGGGCGTATGGACAGCTGCCACGACCGCTCCTGACCAACCCAAACCCTCTTCATCACCCGCGCGTGCTTCCCGCTCGAAACAGTCAGTGCCGCATTCATGCCCGGCCAGAGCGGAGGCGACCTCTCACTGGCACCGGCATTGAAGCAGTGCGCCGGCCGAGAGAGCGTCACCCGCGCCGCTTCCTGGTGCACGCGACTGCTCCGCGTTCAAAGGTCGCAATAGCCAGCCACAACATGCATGTAAAAAGTTCTTAGGAGTCCGAGCTACAGCTAGTTGTCCTCCTCCAACTCGTCAATCTCTTCCAGTAGTACTAGTACTCCATGGCGCGATCCATCAACAAGCAGGAGGGAAAGTTATCGTATACTCGGTTTATGGTGAGTGGCACGCCGAGCTACCGTGTGGGGTCGAGCCGTGGAGGAGGGCGAGACACGAACGCGATAGACGTGAGTTAAACGTTGGTTTTGCTCGATGGCGCGATCCAACGAAATTAAACATTGATTTCTCTCTGTTTCCATTTTTCTTCGGAAAAACGGAAACTTTCCAATCCATTTTCATTCCTACTGCAAGGGGGCCCCGTTACAACATTCCATCAAATACAAAGGAAAACTAACGCGCATGCTGATGCATCTCAATGATACACAGATCATAGCCAATATTTACTTCACAACTAAAGACAAAAGTTGTGAGAGCGTGTACGAAAGAAAAACTACTGATGGGGTCACTACGACTTAAACCCTAAACCCTAAACAGGATTTAATTTCCTGGCCATGTAGTACCTGTCGAAGGAAAGACGGCTGTCGCCCTCCGATTATATGATGCTTTTATGCAGTTCCACTAAATTCGAGCTGAGCATCCCTGATGGAAAACATATTAAAGAAGTGTGATTAGAATAATAGTACTAGCACTAGTTCATGAGAGATAGACTCATCACAAGTGGAAGCTGATAGAAGTAGAGAAAGATCGACATGGAGATGGAGCTATGTGGGGAGCTGCGGCAGTGGAGCAAGCCGGCTCCAAAAGGTAGATGGACTACCTGGGACATCGGGCTGTAGCTAGAAGGGCGGTTGGGATGCGGCATCGGCACATACCGCGGTGACCCCCGGTTGGGACGCACCGACTGTGGATTTTCTCCCTCGCTGATGTCGACCGCGTCTATGCAGAACATTGTTCCCTTACCCCAGCTGCGGGATCAGGCCAGATATGTGACCAGCAGTGTGGCCACCGTCGTTCTATGCTTGTGAAGAGAGCAACCCAAGAAAGTGGGCTTGTAGCTTAGGCTCCTGCTAGTGTATATATAGTGGTTTTCTTTTTCTCTCCATATCAACCATTTTATATTGCGTACGTGTCATTGAAGAGTGAAATGATGGTTGCTTCTTCCGACTAACTTACTGTGTGATTTGACTGGTCCTTTAGTGGCCCCTACACGTACTCCCCTACGTGTATGCAATAGTCACATGTACACATGGACGCAAAAACACGCGTGACGCCCTAATGCATGCATGTCTGAGCACACGATGGAACACACACGGTCATGCTCAAGTGCTCAACCTACATGTGCATGCACACACATACTCAGCCAGGGTGAGCTAGTGACCGTGTAAACACCGGAAAATGTATATATTGAGCGCAATGAGAGTATTATGAAGTCCACTGACCGTATTTTTACAAATATACAATGATAGACAGTGTATTTATCTCATTTAAAATTAAGCCATATTAACCGGAGAGGAGGCAGTATGGACTAGCATTACTTTGTTGTGTCCCGTCAACTTGTCGAACGAGGAGAAGCTTGCAGGACGGGAGAAGCTTGCACGCAGTGGCTCGCAGGACAAGGAGAAACTTTTGACTAATGCAAGCTCTCCTTCGCTCAAGCAGTGGATGTGCAATAGTTAACTCGGTGTCAGATTGCCAGAAGCATACACTGTACTAGTACTATTATTGTTGCACTTCCCGAAAGAGGCGAACAGACAAGCGCAAAGTTTACTAGTACTAGTACTACTACTATAGTCTATAGAGGTACGTACTATACTAGTACTAGGAACCGGATGGAGGAGCGTCTGCACTCTTATTATATTTTTAAAATGTGATAAAGCAATCTTCAACACATTTGGTTCTGTTCGAGGGTTCTCGCATGTGATAATGGAAGTTGATTGCATGGAACACTCGCCACAATTCTCGCTTAATTCTGGCTCATATCCAATTACAAATAGGAGCATTCGGTAATATTTCCTCTTTTTTGTTATTCAGCATGTAAACAGGTCAGCAAACCTTGCGGCGCATCTTTGTGCGAACCGTGCTTGCTGCAGTTTGAATGTGGCTGAGAGCTGGCCTTACGAAACACCTCGCTTCCTACTTCTTTTTTTGTGGGGTACCTCGCTTCCTAGTGACCAATGTCTTGGCTGATCGTCCTAAGAATGCTTATATATGAATAAAGCTCTCTCATTTACCCACAAAAAAGATTAAGCCATATTAACCAGAAAGGAGGGAGTATGGACTAGAACTACTTGTTGGTGTGTCTCGTCAACTTGCAGAACAAGGAGAAGCTTGCAGGACAAGGTGAAGCTCGCTTACGCCTTTTGGATAATGCAATGTACCCTTGCCCAGGCGGTGGACATGCATCAGTTCATTCGGTGTCAGATTGCCAGAGGCATACATTGTACTAGTACCGAACATGCGGAGTACCATCATTGTTCGAATTCACGAAGAGGCGAAGAGCCAAGCACAAGGTTTAGTAGTACAAGTAGTACTACTACTAGAACAGCATGGTGGAGCCTCTGTACTCTTATTTTTTTAATCTTTGATAAAGTACACATTTATTCCGGAGAAGGGCAGAAAATGGCAGCCCAACATGTAATGATGATATCGATCAACCATGCTCGAATATATCTTGGCCTCCGTGCGAGCCTGTCTATGTGTTCTCGCTCGTCGTCTCTCTCAAGGAATGGCGGGTTGGCCATTTTGCCGTCAATTGAAATCGGTTTGCTCACACTCTGGTCCCACATGTCAGTGACATGCCAAGAGGAGGTGCGTTGACCGACTGCCCATACGCGTACTTGGTTTTGCACCTTCATACTACTCCTCCCTCCGTCACAGTTTACAGGGCGCACTTCATTATGATGCATTTCTCTCAATGCATTTCCACCACCAGAGAGACTTTAGACGTGTTTGTTTTAATGCTCAATTAATTAGGGCGTGGTAACCACAATTTTCTCTCGATGTAGTACTACGGAGTGGAGTAAGTGCATGCATGTGTGTACCCAGGGTGGAGGCACTACATGCATGTGTGTACGCATTATTTCCTCCAGTTATAGACACCGTGCTATAACTACCAACTTTATTTTTCAGGCCGATCGCTAGTCGCCTTGGTCCCAGAGATTTTCTCTTTTTCTGAAGCGCGCTCTATAAACAGTGACCTATGGAGTAGTAAGAGCGGATTCAAAGAAGAGCCTATTGATGGTTGCTTCTTCCGAGCAACTTACAGTGGGAAAGGTGGGGCCTATGATTTGACTACTCATTAATCACTATTAATGTGGCGCAACGACCGGTCTGAGTCTCCCATGCGGCTGTGCACTACCCCCTCGGTTCTTAAATATACTCTGGAGTATTTGCCTTTCTAGAGATTTCAACGAGTGACTACTCAAATATTTGTCTTTTTAGAGATTCAAATGGACTACTACATACAGATGTATATAGACATATTTTAGAGTGTAGATTCACTCATTTTGCTTCGTATGTAGTCACTTGTTGAAATCTCTAGAAAGACAAATATTTAGCAATGGAGGGAGTACACATATGAAGAAAAATGAGTGAATCTACACTCTAAAATATGCCCATTTGAAATTTGTAAAAAGACAAATAATTAGGAACGAAGGAGTATAATTTTGTGCATGGCACATGGAACCGGATGCCGAAGAGGCTTCTGGCAATGCTATCAAGCTTTCAGCATTTGTTTACATAATTGACGTACTATACAAATAATTTTCCAGCGACATGAAATTGTACAATGGTGTGAGCTTTCAGCTTTTGTTTCGTGTGTCTTGCCATCGATGCTCTTTCAAAAACAATAAAAAACTAACTTCCTTGCTAATCAAAGCTAATATTTACATCACAACTGAAGACAAAGTTGTGAGAAGGTGTTAAATTAAAATTGATCCATGCTTTCATTGGCAGCAACATCCCCCCAGCTCTGTCTAAGTCAACAAGGCATGTTGGGAAAAAGTAGCTGTCTGGAGCATGCAACATTCTGATCATTTTGCGCAGTTCCACTAAAATAGAGCTGAGTGTCCCTGTTCCAAAGATATTAAGTGTGATTACGATAATAGAGGACTACTGATGAAACAATAAACACACAAATAGAAGCCGGTCACCTTTGCAGTCTCTCTTCTGACTAACTAGTTGGAGAAGATTAGGCTCGGAGTTGGATGAGGAGGATAGAGCAAAACCAATCTCCCTTTGTGCAGTCGCACTGAATTGTCGAGACGTTTCCCGTGTGACATTTTGGTAGAATTGCACAAAACACTCTTAAGAAAAAAGTGATTTGTACAGTTCACCAAAAGGTCGCAATAGCAATGAGGTGAAATGGATAGCCCTGTTTGCAAAAAAGAGGTAGAAAGGAAACAATTACTGGCCAATAACAGTTGATGACACATGCGACGACAAAAAAGAAGCATATTCCTTGTCCTAAGGGAAGATAACAACACGGTTTTGTTTGTCTAAAACGGTGTGAGGACGAGATTGCAATATGGAAAGTACGCCGGACAAGCTACGTTTTGGGCAAAGAACTATGGAAGATCCACATGCAGCGACGTGGGAAGACAGGTAGTGGAGCAAGGCCGGAGGGGATACCTGGAGGTTGTCGGGATGTAACTAGGTGAGCGGCGGCGGGCGAAATCTTCCCATATTGCGGCAGCGAGCAGGTGGCGTAGGCCCTACCACACCGGAGCTTGGTATGGGAGAACGACGTGTACCACAGATCGGGACGTGCTGCCTCGGCGCCATCGTACGGAGAAACGATGCACGTCCTCCCTTTCCGCCGGCGGACGAGATGCGGCCGGATCAGTGACCAACGGTGAGAGAGAGAGAGGCCACCGCAACCTTGTGTGAGATACTCTGAAGAGAGACAAAACCAGGCAGGCAGGCTCCATTGTATATAGTCGAGCGGACTACCTTTTCCTCCATAAAAATCGTTTTATATTCTGTGTACGTGCCATTGAGCGGTATAACTTTATTTAAAAATAACACGCCAATGCATCAAGTCGAACTTTGTTTCATGAACACGTGGTACATGACCTCCGTAGGTAAACAACCGCTACACGTGTTCAAATTAGCACGTGGGCTGCCATTTTGTACAGAAATGAGCTCCACCGTGTACCCACGCGGGTGTTGCTGGGCACGAAGCATGAGTACGTGCACGGTGCACCTATTCTCTTCTTGTATATGTACACCACCTACATGGGGTTGTGTGAGAGATATAGAAACATAGAGAGATAGTATAGTGTGTGGGTTCATGAGATTTTTGGGGGGGGGTGGGGTGGGGTCAATCAAAAAATGTAACATATGCTATGTGTGTGAAATAGAGTCCTGGATATATCATATATATAGAGGGGTGATCCACGAGGAGAGAGTGGAGGTATCATCGGCTTGTGGTATCCATAGAATCGAAGAGAGGGATGATGTGTGTGTGTGTGCGCGCGCGATCGATAAAGAGTGCCATCAAATTTGTGTGTGCCCATGTCTAAGATATAGAGTGGCTGGCCTACTGGAACGTGAGAGGGGAGAGGTGCAGTTTGTCTCTGTGGCATGGATACCAACCTACAACGCTCGACTATCGGTGTGTGATGGGGGGGGGAGGGAGGCCTAATTAACTATAGAGGTACAATGGCTGGTATATGTGTGGAGGAGGAGAGAGGCCTACCTCATGTATTAAGGGAGATCTATCTACCTCATGTATTAAGGGATATCGATTGGCATCCATGCATATGTGTAGGAGAGGAATAAGGTTGGGAGAGAGATAGAGCTAGAGTGTTGGAGGGGGTAGTAGTGGAGTTGCTTCTAACAAATGGTGGGATAGGATTGCTAGACAACCGGAGGGCACGCCTGCAATATCAATAAGAGAGGGGACGGTGCCTGTCTGTGCACGTGTGTGTGAGAGACGGGTCAGGAGGCATGCACGAATGATGAGGGGGGCGATATGGCTGTGGTAAGAAGACATAACTACATAGGAAGATCAACCATCCTTTGTCAGAGAAAGGAGAGACATAACTTGTGATGTACGTCGATCAATGGGGGAATAGTTAAAGTCGACCTAGGTATATGTTGGGAGATCGGTCGATATACATGCATGCTAGGCACACCTGGCTAGAGAGCCATATCGATCGATGTGTGCCGTAAAGATGGAGCTGGGGGGCCTACACACACCGTGGGTGAACGACCTAAAGTGAAAAGACGAATTTGCGCGATGGAGCTAGAGAATGCTGAGGGAGGGTGAGAGGCATGCGGGCGTGTGCATGCACGACAGAAAGTTAGCGCTAGCTATCTACAAAGATAAGAGGATTGTGTGGGTGTAAAAGACGAATATGGATCATACTTCATTATAAAAAGCGAATACAGATATTTAAAGAATTTATCATAGTGTTTTAAACCGACGCATGCGTGAATATATATAACGGTGATACACATGGTGTGGTTATGAACATGTTATACTACATATAATATATTTTATCTCTACTCTTATAAAAAACGGAGTTGTTCATGATGGTGTGCCTGCCATCCTCCAATATAGGCCGTCCGATTTATATTTGACAAATAGGAAGGAAACTATGGCAATTTTGAAAAAAGATACCCACACCCCACTCCACATTTGCAAATTAGGCCTCCCCTTGATCATGTTGATATTCTGTGGAACGCTTGGGCATCTTGCTAGTACTACGTATAATATATAAAACATTGATCATAATTTGGGCTAATGTGTGGCTTTTGCAACTCAGGTCTAAATACTTGTCATAATGTAGGGGGCGGGGCACTATACTATCACTACTAGGGAAAACCCTAGTAGTAGTGCGGGTTTTGAGGCTATCAGTAGCGCGGGCAGCCGCGCTACCGATAAGGCGCTACAACTAACTGTTAGTAGTAGCGCGGTCTATCCCCGCGCTACTACTCTTGACTATATCAGCAGCGCTTTTCCGGAACGCGCTACTATTAATTAGCTGTAGCGATTTTCTGGCCCCGCGCTACTGCTATATCTTTCATCATTTCCCCCGGCTTCCTACCCCGTTTCAGCTTCAATAAACTGCAATTTCCAGGTACTAGGTACTACTAGATATCTATTTCATAAAGCATTATAGGTACTAGGTAGTACTCCCTCGGTTCCAAATTACTCGTCGTGGTTCTAGTTAAAATTTGAACTAAAACCACGATGAGTAATTTGGAACGGAGGAAGTACTAGATAACAATTTCACATATACTCAACATGCATCCTCAAGCAGTTCTAGGTGATATCGACAATGATCATCATATGTAGTTCTAGATGATATCGACGACGATCATCATATGTAGTTCTACCTGATATCGACAACGATCATCATATGTAGTTCTAGATGATATAGCCACACACACATATGTAGTTCTAGATGATATTGACGACGATCATCATCCTCAAGCCTGGGCGACGGGTGTTCCTGATAGTAATTAGGATGGCCTGTCCAACACGAAGATTCTTGCCAACGAGGAATCTCTTCCACCCAACCGAGTTTAAGTGTGTGCGACTGTCTGTGTCCATGCGGTAAGTACAGGTGGTGACGGAGCCCCTTGCGATAAGGCATAGTCCAGCTGAGCCTTCTTCATCAGGCTCTATACCACAACTCACAGATAGGTTCTTTGGCAATTTTTGAATAAGAAAAACATACCAATTAATAAATAGCCTCGCACAAACTCTTGCAAATATATTTCTATTAAGTCTAGATTTCTACACTATCAAAAGACACAGTACTACGTATTTGTACTAATTAATCATGAATTCTACTAATAAGTATATATGGATTATCTACACTATTAATAGTTCCTTGGATTCTACACTAATAAGCATGTGATCAGACTCTACACTAAAGCATATCATCAACTAGATTCCACAAAGCATATCATTGGACTCTACACTAAGCATATCATCGGATTCGCTAAGCATATCATCGGATAATTTGCATTTGCAAGTATAACAATAAAGCATATATATATCATCAAATTACTACAGTCAGTATAACATACCATTTCATGCCGATCGACCATGGTACTTATCAGGCGGGTCAGGAATGGCACCCCGACAAAGTCATCACGTGACGGAATTATGTCCCATAGGTTGCACACATCCTCCTCGCTCAGCCTCATTCTTTGAGCTACGATGGCTTCATGAAGTGGGTTCTCATCATCTTCATCGAGTGGTTCCTCTTCATCATCTTCGTCATCTTCATCATCTTCATCATCTTCGTCATCTTCATCATCTTCCACCAGGTTGAGATGAATGACAGCCATCTTGGGTCTTTCTTCTCTGAAGGAGAAGCTGATCAACTCACCACCAGTAAGACGCATGTGGGCGAGGAAACGGGCCCATCCATCTCCTCCAATCTGCGACATATTGCGTCCTTTCTCAACCTCCATAGTGTATGCCCCCCAGGAGCCTCAAATGTCACAGTGTCTCCTGTCAGCTTGTTGAATTTCAACCTCACATTGCATGGGACAATCTGTGTAAAAGAAGCAAAATGACACAATGCAGTAATGCCAACACTAAAAATAAAATAGTTGTTACATTTCATCTAATTTCTTACCGCCACATGACGAAAAATCGGCTGGAAGTAGATGTCGAATAGCTTGCCAGTTGCAAGGCTGCTAGCGCACCTTGACTTGCACAGTCGACATAGTGGTGGTGGCGCCATTTTCCTAAAGCAATATGAGCAAAGGATTAACGATCCACTTCACGGGAAAGAAAAACAGTAGCATGTGATATTTTTGGTTCTTCCGCGAGAAGCAATTTTATGGACAATTATAATCCTAAGATCTAGTAACATATTAGATGACAAGGTACCACCTAATAAAGCATTTCGGTGGCACCTATTGCCGAAAAAACTTTTCACAAATATCTACCAAATAAGGGTACCACCTACCAAGACATTTCATCTAATTTGGCCCCTATTGCCTAAGATAATTGATTAAAAGAACAAGCGGCAAATTTAACTAAATTGGCACCTACATTTTTCCAAAAAATAACTTATTACAAAAAAACCAAAGCATCTACCTATCCATGTACAGAAAAAATAACAATAAAATGGTGCATACTAAATCTACCAGCCTCCTAAATCCCCTAGCATACTAAATACTCTAAATCAAAATGTTTTAAATCAACTAAATCAAAATGTTATAAATCAACTAAATAAACTAGCCTACTAAATCAACTAAATCAAAATGTTCTAAATCAACTAAATCAACTAGCCTACTAAATCAAAATGTTCTAAATCAACTGAATCAACTAGCCTACTAAATCAACTAAATCAAAATTTTGCATATGAACTAGCCTACTAAATGAAAATGTAGCAGGGAAGAGAGAGAAGGAGGGGCGACTCGAGGAGGGAGAAGAGAGTAGGACAGAGGAGGAAGGCGGAGCGAGGAGGGGCTGGCTGGCGGTGAGTCGAGGCAGGACTGAGGAGGAGGGTGCTACCGAGTCCAGTGAGGAGGAGGAGTTGACGGCGGCACAGAGGGAAGAGGGGTAGGCGACGGCGGCTGGCGGGGGCGACGGCGGCCGGCGGGGGAGGACCAGTGAGCGGGGGGGGGGGGGGGGGTTGAAGGGGATTGAGTGTGAGTGTGAGTGTGGATCGGATAGAGGAGAGCGTGGGGGGTGGGAGATAGCTAGTTTAAGCAGTAGCGCTCTAAAGGCAAAGGCGCTACTACTAAACTACCTAGTAGTAGCGCGCTCCGAATTAACCCGTTGCTGCTAGAACTAGCTTCGCGGCGGGGTCATGGGAATTATAGCAGTAGCGCGGCTTAGAGGAGGTGCGCTACTGCTACTTTTATTTCAGCAGCCAGTACTGCCGGAGCGCGCTACTGCTACATTGCAGCAGCGCCTTAATTTAAAAATCGCTGCTGGTAAGATCCTGTGTGTAAGCTTTTCCCTAGTAGTGTATGTGTGATAAACACGGTGTTCACGTATGGAACATGGTTTAGATTATGAATATATAGTTAGTACATCAAATGTACTATTATTTGGAATCAACATCAAGTGTATTCAAAAAATAGAATTCGAGTTCATGTAGTACACATAGTTCGTATCTATCTCTATACTAATCATGTGGTGTGTCATTAAGGTAATACACGAATGATGGTTGAAGTTGGCAACAATCATGATTGTAGATTCTTATTGAAATAGGGAAACGAATTCAAATTCAGTTCGAATTGCAGCGGTAGTATAGACATTTGGAATGCACTAAAATGTTGGTATGAGTAGGTTACATGCATTATACAACAAGCGAAAAAATTTAATTGGACATAACATGTATTCATACTCCTCCTTCCATCTATATAGGGCATAATGCGTTTTTTAAAACTTCTTTTGACTATGGACAAGATTAATAGTACATGACAATCACAATGTGAAAATTATATCATTGAAAGAACCTTTCACAAACGAATTTAATGGTGTGCTTTGTGTAAGTTGCATGTCATATATTATTGCTCTAATATTTGGTCAAAGTTAGCATCGAAAAACGCATCAGGCCCTATATAGATGGAAGCAGGGTGTAGCTTCGAATATCATTTTTATAGTAAAACGGGGCAAGACTCTCTCTTTGTGTGGTGTGAATATTTTTATTTGTTTCGTTTTCTTTTTGGTTTAGGGAGGTGTGAATTGATTTGGTACATACAAGTACAATATTACACGTTAGGCTTGTCCCTAAAATTCAACCCGCGCCTTGTTATATCCTGAAAATTCAGATATCGTGCTCCCAAAACTTGCGCCTTCACAACCCACGCCTTGCTATCCTGAAATTACAATGCATGCGAAAACTCCCTCCAGCTGCGAAATCCCGACACACGAAATCCCCCTTCTAACCCTGAGCCGAAAGGGCCGCTAGTTCCAATCGGTGGGGGGTACTTTTGTAACACACCCTACATTTTGGACAAGCGCGTCCCTAAGTCATGGTTCACCCCCTCCCATCACCTCCTTTTTGCCATTTGAAATCCTAGGCCACCATAACCTCTCCACTCCAGCCGCGAAACCCCATCGTCCTCCGTCCGCCACCTCACTGCTGCCCAGCCGGAGCCTCTTCCCCGACGACATCGTCCACCGCAACAGCCTGACGTCCCTCGTCCACCTCCCCATATGAGGATCCATCGTCCATCTCGTCGTCCTGCCATATCAGCCACCCCGTCCTCCACCTCCAAGGAGATGCTCTGACGATCGCCTTGTCTATCGCGGCTGCTCCATCCCCACAGCGCTGCCTTCACTTGCTCCACCGGAATCGCAACATCCTCACCGAATCCTCGGACGAAGCCGAGGCCTACTCGGCTCCACCAAAGAGGTTATACACTCATCACGTCGCACCTTCTCCTTGGCTCGACCTCCGAGTGCTCCATCACGCACCCCCATGGAGTGGCTACCTTGAAGCCGGCCCAGCGGGCGACATCTCCATGGCGCCTCTCCCCTAGTGTGAGGCCCCTTCGGCGGCGGCGTCCATACCAGTCGGATCTGCTGCTGCTGCTCCGTCTCTTGCTCGCTCGCGCTACTGTTGCTGCTTCGACTCTCGCTCGATCGCTCGCTCGCCCAGTTGTTGTTGCTCTGGCTCTCGCTCGCTCGCTCCCGCTGCTGTTGCTGCTCTCCCCCTCGCTCGTGTTGCTACTCTCCTCCGATTTACCTACACTTTAGTCGACTGAATCGACTATTGGGTCACTTGATTTTTAGGGGGTGGGGTGGCTCACCGGAGTTAAGGAAGAAACACCCGCAGCGGGAATGGGGGCTCACTGGAGAGGTACCCCATTATCTATCTTAGGGTTCAGGGTGGGGGTGGGGGTGGGGGGCCTATAGGGCTGGCCAGGGTGGCGGCGGACCCGCGGTGGGGAGTTGTTTCGGGGCGGCGAGGTGGCACTGGGGCCGGCGGTTCGGCCGGTGGTGCCTGGCAGCTTAGGGAGGTGCAGGTTGAAGATGAACTATAGGCCCTCCCTAAACTACATGTCAAGTGCCTCTCTGCTATCATTGCGTTCAGTTTCGACAGTAACACTCAGATTCCATAGTAAATTTCAGTTTCTACAGTTAAGTTCAGAGTCAACAGTTTTTACCTCATCTGTTGTAGTCAGGTGGTTTTTGGTGATGTAAATTTTACATCTATTTTACAACATCTATTGGAGATGCTATTAGAATCCCACTTGAGATTGACGATGTCTGTCTTGTGCTGCTTCAGCCTTGACGTCTTACGGCTCACCGGGGCTGCTCCAACGACAGAATGATCCATCAGAATAGAGCAGTGCCCTGGACGCCGTCTATAGATTCCTCAGATCTTCCTCCACATCTCTGACAGCCACATCTGCCTCAACTGCTTCATCGACCAACCCAATGATGCTGAGGTCGACATGGCTACGGCAAAGAGGTTATACACTTGCTGCATCACTTATTACTATACATTCGTGTCGATCCATTAGGGCTATTTTGATTCGACGGAAAAAAATAGCAATAGGGAATTTTCCAATGACACTCTACTATTCAATTATTCATGGATTTTGTTGAAAGGAATGAAGCAAAACATCCACCTACTTTTCAAAATCCTATGCATGAAAACAAGACCAAGTGCATTAGTGGCAGAATAACATTCTAACTGTACATGCTTTCATATGGTTTCACTTTATTTTGGCCATGTTTCTTTGCATTCCTCTCCTCTTCCAATTCCTGTAAACCAAACACTCAAGTTGACAGAAATCCTGTGTTTACAAATGCTCTGTTTACCATGTGCATTCCTATCCTATTCCGGTGTTTTTCCTATCCCTACAATTTTAGAATCATGCAAGACAAATGAGCCCTTACAGAATTACTTCAGTTACATGTAGGTGTCGAAGGGAACTTTGTGTGGTTTGTCCTGCTCCTGTCGCGACATCGTCCACCTCAACTGAGCTACTCCATCGACAGAAACATCCACCAAACCAGACATCACGACTCCTGGCCGTCTTTCGCCGCCTCAGATCTCCTTCCTTGCCACCGGCACCCACCACAACGGCATCACCATCATCGACTCAGCAGATGAACCTGAGGAGTACACGGGTCCACAAGAGAGGTCGCACTCTTTTGTTTCTGCTTATGTTATGCATTGCTTAAAATTACTTGCTACTTTATCGTCCTGTTCACCTCTTGGACTCCAAGTCAGGTCCAAATTAATGTTCAAACTTGAGTTCTAAATTAGTTGTGGGGCACATATCGAGGAAGCAATGAATGGTGTCTCTGTCTAATATCTGGTTCACCTAGGGTACGCCTATGTTGTTCATCTTGGGTGGGAAACAAATAGTAAAGCAATCATCATCTGTCTTTTTATTAAATTAAAGTAATCATCAGCCTGCTATCATTATTTTTGGATCCATCCACTAGTTGTTACCATCACTCTAAATTTCTGCATGCTCTCCTTACATAATCTCACCATATTTTTTCGTATGCATGTCAGATATTGTACATAGTCATGCTAACATGTAGAGAAAAATAGAAGAGTTTTGCTCGGCAATACAATGTCATGCAAACATCGCTCCATGGTGGGTTCAATGGCAAACCCTCCCCACCCCTCTACAGATTGTAATCCAGAGGAAGATATCTATTCTGAGGCAGATTCAGACGCCGCTGACCATTCCTATTTACCCCCAAGGTGTTTGCTCTACCTTGGCATGATGATGTTAGTCATATCATGCATATGTTGCCTTGAAGTGCCTACTTTTGACATCATATATGTCATATGCTTAGTTTAGACATGTTCTGTAATGACACCTATTTAGTTTCTATATCATATATGAAAATTATGCAGTCTCATGTCTTTTAGCCAGCCATAATATACGTGAAATGTGCAATGCCATCCTGTTTAACCAGGCGTCATATATTTGAATGATATCTTGCCCATCCTTTTATTCATTACATTTCCATTTGTCGACAATGTTTGTACATTAAACTACTCTTCCTGTGAATCAGCCATTTGGGTGGGAGACTGAAAAATCTGGAGTGAAAACAAGGCCTTCAGAGCAGACAGTGCTACCTGTCAAAGTAGATCTCTTGTTGGGTCCCGATAGCTCCTCAGAGATGGATTCAGAGACAGATGACCAGTCCTATTCCCCCATCGAGGTGTATGATCTAACTTGGCACGGTTATACTTCTCATATCATGCATATGGTGTCCTGCATTGCATAGTTTAGACATCATATACACAATATTCAACACCGTGTTCTTAGTTCAGACATCATATCTAATGCCCTCTGTTTAGCATATAAATCACATATGTGAATTAAATGATGCGATCCTGATTACTTAGATAACATGTAGGTGAATTATGTCATGTGATCCTATTTAGTTATTCATCATATCTTTGAATTATGTTATGCTATGCTATCTAGTTTAGATAGACATCATATATGTGAAATTATGTCATGCTATCTATTTTAGTTAAACAATATACATGTCAACTATTTCATGCCCTCTTTTTCCACACTATCTATTGCATCTGTCTCTCATACAATGTTTGTACATTCAACTATGTTTCCTGTTTATCAGCCATTTGAATTGGAGCGGGTGATGCCAGCATCTAGCGGACTAAAAAGACGGTCTTCAAATAAAACAGTGCTACCTCTTGGTGGAGATAGCACCCCGGTTGTACATGCACGATAACCAGCCCTACCACACATAACCCAAACTCTCACAGATTGTAACCTTACTGAGATGGACAGAGAACTAGCTAAGACGGTGCTACCTCTTGGTGGGGATAGCACCCCGGTTGTACATGCACGAGAACCAGCCCTACCACACATAACCCAAACTCTCGCAGATTGTAACCCTACTGCGATGGACAGAGAAACAGCTAAAACAGTGCTACCTCTTGGTGGAGATAGCAGCCCGGTTGTACATGCACGAGAACCAGCCCTACCACACATAACCCAAACTCTCACAGATTGTACCCCTACTGCGATGGACAGACAACCAGCTTCACCCAATCTAACCCCAACCCCAGTAGATAGTAACCCAGTTCCTGTTGACACAGCACCATCTCCACCACAGAGATCCCAAACAAGAGCAATTAGTAAGGTAGCTCCAGTTCCCAAAGGGCTAGTACTACCACGGCGAACCCCAACTCCACCAGTTAGTACGCCTATTCCTGTGGAGGAAGCACAACCAACTAATCGTAGTTTAGCATCTATCGCATTTGATGTTGTTAAATCGTATGTGCATATCTTCCCATCTTGGAAATATTATACTGAAGATGAAGGAAAATGACAGTTGCAGGTGTTTGTCCGGGAGTTATGTGTAAGTAATGTTATTCATGGCAATTACTTTGCTTTGTCCCATACATCCTACCTCCATGATTGTTATAATACAGCAAATTTTCCCATTTTTCTCTATAGAGAAGGACCGATTTGGAAACTCATGATGAGGTAACTTGTGCTAATACCTCTGCTATCTTCAAGAATGCTTGGTGGGTGTATCGGAATTACCTGAAGAAAACGTACTTCACCAGCAAAGAAACTCGTCAAATTCCCTTATGTTCTCCTGAGACACATTTACTGGACGATGACTGGGAACGCCTTGTTCTGTACTGGTCCCGAACCATGAATGTGGTAAGGTCTATGAGCTCATTTTCTATTTTTAAGTACTATATTCTTGCATCTTAGTGTACTCTGTTCATGTAGAACAAGTGCCTAAACCTAAAGAACAACTGTTCTAATTTAAGATTCCATTGCTATCATAGTTAAAAAAAGCTCTAGGCGTTAATTGTGCGTTTTGCTGATGCCTTGCGCTTTACTGACCAAAGCGCATGCTTATGCGCAGTTATGCACAGCTTAAGCATAGTTATGCGCAATGCGTTTCGCCAACGCCTAGAGCCTAGGCGCGCTTAAGCGCTCGCTTAGGCACGCCCTTTTTAACTATGATTGTTGTCGTGCATACTGCTTTGCTCTTGTATCACTATATTTACTCATACAAACTTATTTTTAAGCTGAAGGATCCAATCGAAACTCCAATGGCACAGCAAGTATGTTCATGCATGTTTCTTTAACAGGCTTGATCTTATCAATAGCTCTGTTGATTTCAATTTCAATTGTGTATATAGTTGACTTCTCATATCATGCACATTATAGCATGACAACAGAGCCAATAGTGTTGTTGTACATGTAGACCCGTGGTACCCATCTGAAATCTTGTTGTGCCGTGTAGTTTCCCACGCTTTGTATTCTTTCACTGCTGCTTTGTCTTGAACTGATATGATTTGAACCGTGTCTCTATTTTGATTTGGCAAGACAATGAAGTGACCATAGGACATAGATATATGTTTTTTTGATGGTTTTATTATGTACTAGTACTTGGTAATAGAAGACTTGGTAGTTTAATCTTTTCCACCTTACTAATGAACTTGTTCACCGAAATGAGTTTCATATACTAGTACATGCTAAACCTGTTATGTGTCTGCTTGTTTCTTCTTTTAGAATGCTGTCAGAATATTGGGGAGGAGTGCCTTATTAAGCAATGGTAAATGAAGTAATGCAGATAAGGTTCAGGATAGTGACACATCCTTGTTGGTCTCCAACAAATCTGATAAAACAGCTAAGGAAGACTATCTCAAAGACAGTGAGACAACCCCAAAGTCCTGTCTTTGTTTAGTGTTCGAGTTACTGGCCACTACCGCTTGCACAAGCTATTCAAACTCACTATCTGAATGAGTTCGGTTTCTTTAGTCTCAACTACAAGCTAAAAGACATTGATCAGCTGTGCTGCGACAAGAAGCGGAAGGACTATGGAAGTCCGTGGAGCATTCAGATGCATACTTTCTGGTGCAACAGCAAGCGTTGGAGGATTTTAGCGCCAAACAGTACAAAGCTAATAAGCTTGCTAAGCTTATTGCCAGCATGGTGGATACCATGTTTCTTGAGCCCTTTTGAAGTTGTTTCAGTTATGCTCTTGTTTTGCTGCCGCATTTATTTGCACTGGTGGCCAATTTTGACGGGCAGTGTATGTAATATGCTGCTTTGTTCCCTATTTTTAAGTGGTGGCGAACTTTGACGCCCAGTGAATGTAATATGTGTAATAGCGGTAATAGGCTAGCATTAATTGCTTGCTTATTTATTTCCTTATTGTCTTATTTAGTTGTTTGCTTGTAGTCACTGCAGTTTTTTTCTGTGTTTTTCTAGTGGCCCCAGTAACCTATTTTTGGAAACTAGGCCAAAATAATCATGGTAACACACGGACTGTTGTAACCATGGGCCTCCTGCGGGCCGTATGATCCATGGGCCTTCTACGGGCCGTAGGATCCATTAGCCTTCTATACGGGCCGTAGGATCCATTGGCCTTCTACGGGCCATACGATCCATGGGCCTTTTACAGGCCGTAGGATCCATGAGCCTTATACAGGGCGTATCATCATTTCGCCAATCATGGGCCGTACTATTCATGGACAATAACGGGCCGTTAATAGGCCGTATTTGATAACTCTATGAAAACAGCCCAATGGGTTTTTTTCGACATGAAAACGGCCCAATGTATTAACAGGCCACAAACGAGCCGACTATAACCACGGGCTGAATTTGGCCCACGGGCAGAAAATGACAGTAACGGGCCGTAAGTAACCAAATGCAGGAAATGAGCCCAAGAATAAATGGGCCCTGAGAAGGCCGAAAGATAACATGGGCTGGAAATGGCCCAACGGAATAATGGGCCGTTAATGGGTATAAAGTGATACACTATTCATTACGGGCCAGTTTTACCACGGGCCGTTAAGGGGCCGAGGGTTACTAAGCGCCTCATATGGGCCAAAAGACATCATGGGCCATACATGGTCCGGAAGTTAAAATGGGCTGGAATTATATTGGACATCCCAGATGACACTACTGGGCCTAATTCGGATAGGTCGTGAATGGGCCCTGGGATAGCGGGCTGTAAACGGGCTATATGCGAACAGGCCGTTAACAAGTTTGTCGTGGGCTGGCCCGCCACCTTTTGACCAAGTCAAGCGGGCCGACCTTTTAACAGGAATGGGCCTCTGTTGGGCCGTGCCACGTGTCGACATATCATAAGCGCTTTGGGTCCAATGAGTGGATGACATCTGTCCCAACGGTGAGCCGACACGTGTTTCCTCCAGCCAGTGACGATTTTACACGTGGAAAATCCCCATTGGTCGGGGATGTTAATGGGTTATCGGATCCAAAACCGGACCCGGTAGCTTAACGGTGTTCCATTACGGAGGATGCCACATGCCGGTCACCCTTGACGAAAGCACTTCTGTGACACGTGATTCATCGTCATGGAAGTGGACACTACCGTGATGATAATTTTGGTAATGTCATGGAACACTTCTACAACAGCACATGTATGACTATCTTGATTTTGTCATAAATTTGTCATGGATGTACATGCATGACAGAAAATGTGACCTACTGTGACAAACACGTATCATCACGGAAGTGTATTTTTTTGTAGTGCATGTACACTCGAGCATACGCCATAGGACCTAAGGTGAACTCGCTCCTTTCCGAATCTTCCCTTTCCACATGGAAGACATGGATGCTATTTCAATCGCGGACCTTGTGCATATTCAGGTACACTCGAGTAGACCATGGAGAGCCCAAGGACCAATGCCAAGTGTGTGCGGGAGCGAAGGAAGGAGAAGGAAGAAGAACTAGCTGCTACAGCGGCCGAACATCCGGCCCCAGCCCGAACATCCATTCCATCCCAGACATCCGGCCCGACCCATGGAAATCCGGCCCCTTCCTATCCAGAGAGCTCCGGAAGCGACCCCTACAGCCCAGACATTCGGCACCATGCCCCGGGCATCCGGCTCCTACCGAAGCCCCAGACATCCGGCCCGTTCACCCGGAAATCCAGCCCCTCTTCAGAGAATGCAACCGAAGCCAGCCAAGTCTATCCCGGACATCTGGCTCTTCGTGAGCCGTCGGACATCCGGCCCCCAGCCCGGACATCCGGCACCTGCTAGTGCGTAGAGATCGGGCCAAGAGCCCATGTATCCGCCCTCTCACTTACCCCTTTGTGGGCTAGCACTATATATAGACCCCCTCCTCCTATTTAGGGTTAGCGTTGTGTTAGCTCATATGTGAGATAGAGCTTCGCTCATCCATCCGGATATACTCCTTTGCGAGGGACCATTACCTCTTTGGAGACGATCAACCTTGGATTCAAGACCCCTTCATGGGAAGACCCCTCAAGACCTCCTCACGAGGAAGAACCTGTAACCTTTGTATCGTCCTTTGTTGATCATGGATCTTGTATCCCCTTGTGTGTTTTGAGTATCTAGCATATGTGTGACCTAATCTTGTTGGTTTGAGTGATTCCCTCGTGTTTCTCCTCATGTTCCTCGTGTTCCAAGTTGGGATCCGCTCCTTTCGTGAAAGGTCGGCCATATAGGGTTCCACCCTACATCATCTTGGTATCATGAGCCACGTTGATCATGATTTCGGAGCCTCTGATATTTGTTTTCTAGCCTAATTTTGTTGATTTCGTCCTAAATTCGAAAATTCCCCACAACAATAGCCCCCAATTTTTTTGTGATTTTTTGGTTTGATGATGTTTTGTTGATTTTGATCCATGGATTCGTTGTGTTACTAGTGGATCTATCTTTCGCCTAGTTTCCCCACATTCCATCCACGAAATCTCCACAATTTTACCCCTGAAGTCATCAATTTCCGCCGCCAAAATCGAGTTCCTCGAGTTCATCCTCGGATTTGCAGCTCGGACATCCGGCCCGTAGCCCCGGACATCTGCCCCCCCCCCCCCCCCGACATCCAGCCCATAGGCCCAGACATCTGGCTCCTGGAGCACAATTTGTACGCTGTTCTGGACATCAGGTCTTGGATTTCCGGCCCTGACCCCCGGATCTCCAGCCCCTGGGATTTCAGCCTTCGGCGTTTAACCATTTTGACCATAACTAATTCATTCGGAGTCTGATTTTGATGTTCTTTAGCTCATTTTCAAGCTATTGCCATCCCCCATCCCACAAAAATACTATGATCATCATTTGACTCCATCAAATTTTTGCAACTTTGGCATCTTTTCCTAGTGCTTCCACCATATCTTCCGCAAAACCACCATAGCCTTCCGCAACCTAACCCATTTTGTCCCCCATCACATTTGAGGTTGTTTAAGTTGTGATTTGAGTCTCCTAAGGTGTTTAGGCTACTTAGGGACGGTTGCTTCTTTATCAACCACCACCATAACTTCCGCATAGGCTTTCCTACCATACACTTCTTCCACCCCAACTTAACCCAATTTGTTTGTGTTTGTGAGTTGTGTCTCCTAAGGTGTTTCGTCTACTTTGGGACCGTGCTTCCAAATCTGACACCGTGTATAGTCGACACACTGACCCTCCACTTCCGCATAGCGTCTCAAAACCCATCATTGCATTTCTGCAATCCCATTGAGCTTCCACAACCACCACCGCATTCCCGCTAACACGATTTGACATTTGAGATTTTGAGTTCATGGGTTTTCGTTTCCTAAGGTGTTTCGGCTAATTAGGAATGGGTCGACATCGAAAACACCGCCTCTAATCATCGCTACGGACGGTAACCTCGATGACATCATTGTATATTCTCCTTGCCATTGCATTGATAAGCCCTAGCCCATTTTGTGTCACTTGCCTATCGAGACTAGCAATTTGAGTATTGCCGGCAATGTTACTTGTGCAGATTAGTGATCATCGATCAACCCTTCCATTGCATACATACCATATCATATTTGTATCGTATCATCCCTTGTGTCACCAGATTGTTCCCGTATATACACAATTGCTATCTTGGTTTGTGCATTTTGCATTGTGGCCATATCAAAAGAAAAGAAAAAAGCTTTTAAGCAAAAGAAAAAGAGAAAGAGCAAAGAAGCTTGTAAGCAAGAGCAATAGCATCATACCACATTGCACATAATATTGTCATATCTGATCATCTTGATAGAAACACCGGGAACCATACATACATAGCACACTTGGGATAGAAAGTTGATACATATCACATCTTATAGGTTGTGCACAAGTGTCGAATCTGCCTATAGAGCAATCGTGCTAGCATCTCTCTTGAGTTGTGCAACATGAGTGTTTTCTGTGGATTCCACATTTTGAGCTCATTCCTTGGTTGCACGACCCATTTATCTATCCAAGTGTGTGTTTTTGTGTGCCACATATTGCTATTGGTCTACTTTTTTCAATTGTGAATTCGTGAATCTCTTTCAACATTTTTGAATCTTGCTAACATTTTGCATCAAATTTTTGTGCCACTATCCTTGCTGAGCTCCACCATAAGCCTTATTTGTGTTGGTGTTATAAATCGACGAGATCGGAACCAATTGTGACATTTCCTTGTTACATCATTGAGTGATAATTGATCCATTCTCAACATCGGTCAAGGTACATTTGGTATAGTTCTTCTCTTTCTCCCACTCATATTTGCTCGAGTCTTGTAATGGATAGGCAAGGCATTTCATCTCCGGTCTTCCACAACGATGATGGGGCGAACAACTACATCACCAAATCGTCATTGTTCGATCTACAATGACAAATGCAAGGCGCTCAATCAAGATTGCGAGAGCGGATTTGCAACCTCACCATGAACACGCGACACTCCGAGCTACATACAAGATACTACCTCGACAACAAGCTTTCCGCATAAAAGGAGGAGGAAGATGCAAGGACAGAGGAGATTCGGACCTTGTTTATCAACTGTCCTTCCCCTTCATCATCCTCACGGAGACGGCAAGCAAGTCAATCATCTTCGGAGCGCCCATGTGACGCAAGCGCAATTCGTCCACGCCCACATCTCCATGGCGACTATCATCACATTCGTGATCCACATCGTCATGAAGGGAAGTCAACTCCAAGCATCATGTGCACGACGACGACGAATGACATCTAGTACGATCTCAAGTATGACAATGAAACCATCAACATGAAGATGCTCAAGATGCACCTACCTACAAGTCCCAACAAGCTCCACATCAAGCTACGACCAAACTTCATGATCACAAGAGAAGACCGCAAGACAAGCACCACCAAGAGGATGCTAGGGCTACTACCACCACCACTTCGGCATCTTCTCCTTTGGACATACGACATCTTCGCCTACTTCCCACGAGTACGCCTATATTGACTTCATCAAGTCTAAGGTGACCACCTATGAGTGAGGGCGACACTTCCATCTTCGGAAGCCCCTCAAGGAAGATGGTCGAGCATGGGAATTTCACTTCGGTCATGGAGACGAGCTATGAGGTGCCACATCATATGGGCCTCCAACAACAAGACATCGACAAGAATGTCGAGCTACGGCCATCCACTTCGACTACATCTACAAACATGAACCTCTTCAACAACATCAAGACGGCGCCCATATTGGACTCATACTTCGAGTCAAGCTACGAGACCGCACATGAGACATTATCTTTGGTCTCAGAGGAGAGTGAAATTTTGCCACATCCTACGACATTCATCTTTGGAGGCGCTATGGATGAGGAGGTTGAGGATGGGACTATCCCTTCAACCAAGGCGAAAATAGGAGTTGAGCATGGATACATTTGCACCAACATCTCTCTGACGCCCACATATGACGAGACACCCCAATTCCCATGTGAGGAGAGCCACCCCACCATGAGTGATATGAGTGACTCCACCATATGTGACATTGAGTGCATTTCCTATGAGAGGATGAGTGTGAGCACCACTAGTCCCACACTTGAGAGCATGCCACACATCCTATGTGAGGTTGAGAGCCATTTGATTGACTCCACCAACCATACAAGTGAGAGCATCCAAGAGGGAGTGAGTGAGCCACAACACATAGTGAGTGAGGTAGTTTACACCGCACGTGAGGCCACTATGATTTCTATTGACTTACCCTCTACTCCAAGTGTGTTTTCTTCTTTGGTGCTAGGTCTCCTACATGGTGACATGCCTATCCTCGACGAGTCCATACCTCCAATGGAGACGATGATGGCTATGGTGGAAGAAGATGCACCCCCACATGGTACCATCAAGTTGCAACCTCACCTACAACACATGAGTGAAGCTCTAAAGGTCACATAGGTGATGGTACTTCTCTTGTCCCACTAGTGGACTATCTCACCAATGAATTCTTGCATGATCATGATCACCTTATGGATTCACCACATACTATGTCTTCTACATGCTTAGATATGTCACTTATTTATGATGAATATGATGAGGAGCATGTTGAGTTGCCTAGTTGTGATGCTATGCTCCATAGAATATCATGTGAAAATTCTATTGGTCACGTGATGTTTGACAATCCATTAAACTTGTCATATGCTATGAGTGAGATCTCCCATATTGCATCAGTTCAATCTCAACATAGTAACTATGCATGCCCCATTAAAATAAATCCCATTTGCACTTATGGCATAGATGACGAGATGATGCTCATAGGCTTTTGTTTTTCATGTGATGCTATTGCCATGCTTCCTTTACATCATTTACGCAATTCATCTACTATGCCATGCCATGATCACATTGTTCCAAATAGGCATTGTTTTGGATGTTGTCAATATTCTCCATGTGATCTTTCCATTAATGTCATGAGGAGACCCCCATAGTTTCCTCATACATATTAGGAGATTTTGATGCATTCCATACTTTGAATGATTCCCATAATTGCGTGCACCATACTCTACATATCTCTCATGATGCATTACACAATTTGTGTGTCCATTATGCTATACATAATAAAGAACCTCTCATGATGGATGACATGTTTCTATATCACGCATCTCATTTATTTGACATTGCATATTTTGTGCTAACCAACACATGCATGTGCGCATCATGATGGATGATGTGTACATATACCACGCACACACAATTTTCCTTTTGCCTTTGTTTTGTGTAGGTACTCATGTATATTCGTCAACCTCTCAATCCCAAGAGTTGACGAAACGAGCTCTTGAGAGCAACGACGATTTCGGATCCGGTGGACTATCCTTACCACCATTCCCTTTGCGCAAGGACTACGCGCATCTCTTCTACTTGGATCTCACACGACTATGGGCTATATATCACTTGTTACGTTATGCCCATTTTCTCGTGTTCACTTTGCATGCTATGCCTCTTACTATGATTTTTCCATGCAATTGTGACCCTTGGGTGCATTTACCCATGATTCACCATTGTACTACTTCTATGTTTATTTGCATTCTTAGTGGAGATACTTGTTGCTATTGCCATGTTATATACATGCTCTATGCTAATGTCGATTCTTGTGTTGGGAGAGTCGTGATGTTTCATTGCTATTCACATAGAACTTCTTGCCAATACAATGATGACACTTTACTCATATCTTTCTTTCATGCTTGTGATATGTCATGTGCATTATTCATGCCAACTATTTGCACACATGCCATGATTACCTCTATTATGTTGCATCTTTGCACCACTAGCTTGCTTGACTTGATCACTATGATTGCTTGCTTTGTTGCATCACCCATGTTCCATTCTTACTCGCTTTCTTGGGTTGATGAAATATATGTTCATGCCTCTCACTTGATTTATCTTGATCATTGTCTCTTGTCTCCATTAGTGCCACCTCTCATATGCCATTATAGCGAGTGCACCCATGCATGCTATGCTTATCTATCTTGGAGACTTGGACATATTACTTGTGATGCATGCTTGTTTGATTGAGCCTATTGTATTTGGTTGTTCTCGCATCATATGCCTCCATACTGTGAAATACTCCCTTGTCCTTTCTTATGATAAGCATGATGCAAACACTTGTTGGGTATCTCACCATTCGAATGATAGGTGTTGCATTTGCATGAAACTCATTTGTTTTTCTGAGTGTTTGTCATGTTATTTTGTTTTGAAGGATTCACAAGGCGGTACCATCACGAGACAACTTGGTCATGTGAAGGCACACACGGTAATGCGACACCAACATTTTCGACATCCTCATAGAGGTGAACTCCTTCCCTTTGAGCCATCCTCAAATACGCATATTGGATGGGTCATTCTTTCGTTCTTGCCTCATTCTTTTTGCCTACATGATCCATCTATTGGATGGAGGACCAACATTGGAGATGGACCCTATGGTCCTTCAAGTTGAGGAGTGCCACGACATCGAGATATGGTACAACACCACCCATAACAAATTTGCATCTTATGCATGGATTGACCCACATTATGATTGTCTTGTTGCATCTATTTCCATGTCATCCATGATATATGAGCTTGTGCACTTCCTTAGCAATTTTTTTGTCATCTTTCTTGATGGCATATTCATACATCATGATCATATTGCCTACCATCAATTGCATGATAACTTATTCATATTGAGCATCCAGTGGCATATTCATGCTATTGATAAACCGTCTCCCTATGACATCATTTTGCACCATGGTTGCATTGATCATATTCACAACACATTTTGTGTGCACAATGAATGCTTTTGCTCCCATGAACTCTATGCATATCATTCTAAATCTTGATAAGCTTCATGCACTTTGTCACGAACAATATTGCCGCACGGACTCATACTTACATGATGGACACTTTGTGTGCGCTAGCCATTGTATTTCGGAGTGTCGTTTATGTTTGCTCTTTTTGCATGTATACCACTTCGGCGACACCTTGGAGTACTTGGATTGCGCCATGTCTTCCTCTTCGTTCAACTAGAAGTCCATCCACGACAACCGTTTCCATGGTGATGAGGTTTTCAATCTGAGTTCGGATCTTTCCCAAGGGAGGGGAGATGATGTGGAGCATCCTACGATCATCCCCATGTATACTCGAGCAAACACCATAGGACCTAAGGTGAACTCGCTCCTTTCCGAATCTTCCCTTTCCGCATGTAAGACATGGATGCTACTTCAAGCGCGGACCTTGTGCATACTCAGGTACACCCGAGTAGATCATGGAGAGCATAAGGACCAAGGCCAAGTGTGTGCAGGAGTGTAGGAAGGAAAATGAAGAAGAGCCAGCTGCTACAGCGGCCGGACATCCGGCCCGACCCCCGGAAATTCGGCCCCTTCCTATCCAGAGAGCTCCGAAAGCGGCCCTAAAAGCCCGAACATCTGGCACCATGCCCCGGACATCCGGCCCCTTCACCCGGAAATCAGGCCCCTCTTCACAGAATGCAGCCGAAGCCAGCCAAGTCCATCCCGGACATCCGGCTCTTCGTGAGCCGCCGGACATCCGGCCCCCAGCCCGTACATCCGGCACCTGCCTGTGCGTAGAGATTGGGCCAAGGGCCCATGTATCCCTCCTCTCACTTACCCCTTCGTGGGCTAGCACTATATATAGACCTCCTCTCACTTACCCCTCCTAAGTTTTTATTATATCCTTCTTGGATATCTATCACTTTGGAACTAATTTTCATATGTTGCTTTTGATAAGCTCAAACAAGTGTAGGTGAAGATCATGAGCATAATATTTCTTTCTCTCAAATTAATTTAAGTTAAGCAAGAGAGAATTTCTTCAAAAATACTAAAGCACACCATGCTAAAAAATATATAAGTGAAGCACTAGAGCAATTCCATAGAAAAGAGCTTCGTTGACGGGATGTGAATGTCGCTTACTTAGCCTCCCTGCAACTATTTGAGGACTCTATTTTATTTAAAAACTTTCAGATCTAAGTACTTTATTAAAACAAAAATAAAATGACATTCTAAGAATTGCACAACTCATGTGAAGAAGCAAAAACTTATGCTCCACCGATACTAACCGATAATTGTTGAAGAAAAAAGGTGGATACCTATCGGGGCATCCACAAGCTTAGATTCTTGAGACTTCTTGAAATATTATCCTGGGATGCATTGGACATCCCCAAGCTTGAGCTTTTGTGTCTCCTTAATTCTTCTCATGTCATGGTTTTCCTAAATCTCAAACGCTCCATCCACACAAAACTCAATAAGGACTCGTGAGATAAGTTAGTATAAACCAATGCAAATACCTTATCATTCTCTACTGTAGCAAATCAATAAAATTATTAGTCAACATAGCATACTAAATTCCTTTGCATATTTAATACTCCTATCCTTAAATAGAATCATTAAACAAGCAAACATATGCAAACAATCCAAACATAACAGCAATCTACAAAACCAGTATAGTTTGTAAAGAATGCAAGAGTATCAATACTTCTTAAACTCCAAAAATTATGAAACAAATACCACACTGTAGAAATTTTATCTTATCTTATTTTTCAAAAACTTTCAACATTTTATCATATTCTTACTTTTCTACGGAATTTTTGCAACATCGATAAACTTTCTGTTTTGAAAGAGCAACATGTAGACTTGCAAAATAAGCATAGTAAAGGCTATCATTCCCACTTTTATTGAAATAAAAGATGAAAAACATTATTCTAAATAACATAAAGAAAATCCTAACAAAATAAAATGATGCTCCAAGCAAAACACATATCATGTGATGAATGAAAACATAGCTCCGAGTGAGGTTACCAATAATGTTGGAGACGAAAGAGGGGATGCTTTCCGGGGCATCCCCAAGCTTAGTTGCTTGGATCTTCCTTGAATATTACATTGGGGTGCCTTTGGAATCCCCAAGCTCAGGGTCTTGTCACTCTTGATTCTCCTCATATCGACATCTCACCCAAAACTTGAAAACTCCAATCACACAAAACTTAACGGAACTTTGAGAGATAGGTTAGTATGATAAAGAGCAAACCATTTCACTTTTTATACTGTCAAATACAAGATTCATCATTGTTCTCACACAATGCCTACTGTAGCATATCATTTCCACAATTTATGTTGAGCAATATAAGCCATATAAACTAGAAAACAAGCAAACTATGCATTGAAAACAGAATCTGTGAAAAAGAGAACAGTGTGTAGTAATATGTACTCAAACCATACTTCTGCTACTCCAAAAATTATGAAAAAATTATGACCATGTGATACATTTGTATATTAATCTTCTTCAAAGAGAGTCAACTGAAAGTCACTCTTCTATTCAAAATTATAATTATTTTCGTCGGCGCAAAAATTTCTGTTTTTCAGCAAGATCAAATCAACTATCACCCAACATGATCCCAAAAGATTTACTTGGCACTTTATTGAAAAAAGCTATGAAACATGATTATTACAGTAGCCTAATCATGTGAACGCACAAAAACAGTAGGTAAAAGTGTTGGGTCGTCTCCTAACAAGCGCTTTTGTTTAATGCCTTTTAGCTAGGCATGATGATTTCAATGATGCTCGCATAAAATATAAGAATTGAAAGATAAAGAGAGCATCATGAAGCATATTACTAGCACATTTAAGTCTAACCCACTTCCTATGCATAGGGATTTTTTGAGCAAACAACTTATGGGAACAAGAATCAACTAGCATTGGAAGGGAAAACAAGCATAACTTCAAAACTTTCAAAATAAAGAGAGGAAACTTGATATTTGTAACATCCCAAAATTTTAAATTTTGGAATGTTATAATAAATAGATAGATTTCATTAATTGTTTGATTGATTGTCTGAAAGTGAGTGAATTCAAAATTTTTTGGAAGTTAAATGAGAGGGAATAAAAGGACTTTCCCAAACTTTCATTTTTCATTCGTGATCTCCGTGAATTCAAATTCTTCTCACCACGAAACCCTGGAGAGAAGATAACATGACTTCTTCCATTTATTTAAATGACAAGGGTTTTGAAAACATTTGAATTTCATTTGGAAAATATTTCCAATTCAGAAACTTCATGCAGCTCAATGATTTTCATGAGAGAAGATAAAATGGCTTCTTCAAATTATATGAAATATGAGTTGGGAGTTTTAAAGAATTAAATTCAAAGTTCTTTTGAATTTATTTTCAATTTAGAGTTATTTGAGTTTTATTCAAATTATTTTTCTTCAAAAATAAAATATATGGAAAATAGGGTTAAATGATTCCTACACTAGAAAATTGGAGAAAAATTAATTTGAAATTTTGGTATTTTTAAAATGATTTTATTGAGTTTTTATTAGACCAGTAGCACTCTTTCAATTATTTGGATTTTTCTAGATTTTATTTGATTTCACAAAAATGTTCATGTTGTAGATATTCTTTTTCTGAAAATTTTGATATATTATATGCCTATATAATATTTTCGTTTATTTTGTTTTTTTATTTTAGTTGTCTGGTCAAATGTTAAAAAAAAATCTTCGCCGACTGGGCCGGCCCAACACCCAGCCAGGCCGCGGCCCAGCCCAGCTCGTCGTCGCCCCGTCCGCCTCGTCCCCAACGCGGGATGACTCCCGCCGCCGCACGCCGGCGAGTCCGCCTCGGCTACGCCACCGCCGCCGCCTTACCCCGCCCCCTCCTCCACGTCTCGCCTCTCCCCTCCCTCCTATAAATCCGGAACCCCGGGCCCCGCCTCCACTCCTTCCCTCACGCCACATCCCGCCGGAGCCCGCAGCCACCGCCGCCATAGCCAACCGCCGCCGCCGCTGTTCTGCACCACCGCCTCGCCGCGCCTCCATCACAGGCGCTGCGCCGCCGTCGCACTTTGCCACCGAAGCCGCCCGCACCTGGCCTCGCCCCGTGCCGCACAGCCCCGCCGCCGTCTCGCCGCCGCCCGCCGCCGCGGGAAACTTCCGGAGTTGACCGGTCCGCCGCCGTTAGATCCCATCCGCCCGAACCGGTACAACCCCGTCCCCGGTCCGGTTTATTTTGGTCTTCTATGGTTTTCTTCTAAAAGACGGTTTTATTAAATAGTTAGGTTAGTTAGTGGACGTTCGCTAGTTTAGGAGTGGTAGCGAACGGTTTTCGTTCGGTAACGTTCGGTAGCGAACGTTCGCTATTTAGATTTTTCTTTTTTTTCTGTTTATTTTAGCCAGGGACCCGTTTATGAATAAATTATTTGTAGAATAGCCCCTGATCTTCAAAACACCGTAACTTTTTGCTCGTTAGTCCAAATTCAACGAAACCAACGCCCACGTCTTCGTTATGATCTCCTCTATCCAGTAATCCAACTCAAACATGTTTTTGAAAAGTTTAAAATTTGAATTAGATCAGATTTGAATTCAAACTTCATTTGATCATAACTTGAGTTTCGTAGCTCCGTTTGAGTTGATTCTTTTTGCAAATCGAAGCTCTTGACCTAAACATTCTAATAAGGCCAAATTCACATAATTTTGGTACTGTTAGAAATTGTTTTATGTTGCAAGAGTTATTTGCTTGGTTTTGATGTTTTCTGAATTGGCTTCTTCGATCTTTTTGATAGTTTGAGTGATTGCTTATGTGTGGTTACTATTGCCTGCCTACGATAGATTGACCGGAGTGTGACGAGTAGAACTATCAAGAGTTATGAGTGCGAATCATCTTCATCAACATTGCAGGCAAGTTCACACTTTGATCATATTCCTTTAACACCCAGTTTTTATGCATTAGTTCCAATCCCCAAACATTGCATGGTTAGGATCTGAATAAATTGTGGG
The DNA here is from genome assembly GCF_018294505.1 of Triticum aestivum. Taxonomy (NCBI): domain Eukaryota; kingdom Viridiplantae; phylum Streptophyta; class Magnoliopsida; order Poales; family Poaceae; genus Triticum; species Triticum aestivum. The sequence goes on from NC_057806.1 coordinate 207,339,512, forward strand.
TTGGGAAGTAGTTGATGAGGTAGTAACCTATTACCTGCTTATTAACAAACCCTTGGGAGTTACTTTTACGTTATGCTTACATTGCCATGCTATGCTCGTAGACATGGATTGGGTTTTTTGAGAGTATTCATGACATATGCGAGATTGTTACTTAATGGTTTACTTAAGGTGTCAACTTAAACACACATCTGGGTGGATTGAGGTACCTGGTTATTCCAGGATTGCCTGTTTTTTATGGACCGCCACCGAGGCTCAAAGGGATCATAAGATTATTCATGCTAGAAACTTCCGTGTGCAGCCACAAGCTATTATGGGCTCTAGCATAGTTGACTAAGTCATGCAAACTCTTACAGTGGTAGACTAGCAGATGTAGGGGATGTAGTTGGTACGATCTACCCGATCGTAAGGTGCTAGCGCTTCTGAAAGACTATATCTCGGTCATCCGTCTTCTCAAACACCATGTAGTGTGAGAAACCAAATGGAGGCGATCGAGTCTTGTGGGGAAAAGTGCGCAAACCTCTACAGAGTGTATAAACTAATCATGATTAGCCGTGTCCCCGGTTATGGACATCTTGAGTATCTAGTACCTGGATTATCATGTGAATCTCATCACGTTACTTTAAATGAATATTGCTGGGTTTTAATGATGACACTTAATTGGGATTGAGAACGCTGTCAACCATTCTCAATGTTTAACAACCACCATGATAGTTAAATAAAATTTATTTCTTTTGCAGTAGGGAATAATTGGCTTTTCGCAAAAACCTTATAACCATAGAGCTTTTCCACCAGCCAAATATGCATGTAGTGATAGCCTTTATTCATCATTCTCTATGGCGTGAATTTGCCAGTACATTCAATGTACTGATCCTTTGTGGCTGCAACGTCTCATGTTGCAGGAATCTTACGACGAGTAAGTGATACGTTAGGGATACTATTTCTACACTCAACTTTGCCGTTGGTGTTGATGGGAATGCATAACCTTGTTACTTCCGCTATTTGGATTGAGGTAATAGTATTTACGTTACTTTATACATGTGATTTACCTCTGTTATAAATCCTCGAGTACTGTGTGTGTCAGCATACCGATCCAGGGATGACACTTAAGCACAGAGACTTGATCCATTCGGGTCAGGTCGCTACAAGATGGTATCAGAGCACATGTTGACTGTAGGACGTGACCCTAGAAACTGGCAAGCCCATAGCAAAGATTTTTCTCTACAACTTTCCCTTTCAAAAAGATCTTTTACCTCTTTTCTCTTCTGAGCTTATTCAAAAATTCCCTTTTAGTGAGACCATATCCCTTTTCCCTTCGGATCACTCGAAGATTGGACGGATGAGACCACTCCAAGAAGTACAAGATATCGGACAACTAAGACCACTTCGGAATGAAGAGTATTTTCCGTGCATCTGAATAATGGAAACTACAACGGTTGAAGATCGAAGACAAGTAGAATTTGAAGGCCCTGTAGAATTTTCCAGATTTGTATGACCTAGGAAGGCACCCCTTATGGAACTTGGCAGACTAAGGAAGCTGTCAATACCCGAGATCAAGGTGTAGGAGAAAGTCCAGAACATGAAGCAGTAGAACTCAAAGTTTTGTCAAATAAAACTCCAATCAGGAGATATCTATTATGGAATGAAAGATCATGTCAGTAACATGGGCATAGACATGGCTAACCATGGAGTTATCGCCGCTTACGCTATTATCACCGTACTGAGTTAAGCATGTATATGAATGGAAGGATTGGATGGTAGAAGCCTGATGGAGCACCTATCAGCAAAAGATGACGTTTTAACCTTAGCCGGTGTATCACCAGGATCTGGATTAATACATCAAGAAGTTTAAGATGGACTTGTAGGAAGTCGTATTAGACAAGGAAGTATTTCATGAGGAACTCAGGACCCTGAAGATGAGAGTAGCCAAGCTGGAGGAGCTACAACCTTGAGACATCAAAGATTCGTCGGGAACTGAAGGACAGTAGGATCATGGCTCATGTTGAGGTTGATGAAACTTAGAAGTTTGGAACGCAACTCCAGAAATATTAAATGACATCACGATAGACTTTGCGACAATAGAAATGATCTGGCAAAAGGATTTGAGAAAGACATGCATGATCGGGAGAAGCCATTGGAGGCATGAACAAGGCTTGAAGAGTTTGGAGACGTTGAAGATTTATTGACTTTTAGAAGACCAAACCCCTGTTATATACCTACGTTAGATGCGACGTTTGTGAGCTGTCATTTGTTTGATGTTTTTCCCGACAACCACAAATAAAATCTGTCTTTTCAAAACTTTTGTTTGTGTTGTCTGTATCCCTCTCTATCTCTCCTATCTCACCCCAAACCCATGGACCCAATAGAGGATGAATGAAGATGAGCTTATATTTTTTGGACTGATGAGTCAATTGGAGACGGACCAATGGATTTAGAACATGGAGGATCACATGAAGAATAACCCTATAGTTGGAAAGGATATGATCCAACATGCTCTTCGGTGCTTTGAAAGAGGTGCTGCTACTTGGTGGAGGATGTACCAAACCATCTATGGATAGTAAGGAGTAACCACTTGGAAAGATTTTAAGTTGACTTTGCTAAAGTCTCGGTTCATGTCCCAGAAATTGAAGCCTTCTGGAAAGTATATGAAGAAACCTTGTGCATGCACGCTTTTTGGAGAAATAGGACACAACCATAAAGAACACAAGGATGAATGCCCAAATTGTGAAGGAAGTCACCCAGTTGAAGAATGCACAACTAGGCAGATTAGTTGTTTCTTGTGTGAAGGGACTACCCACTATCCTACTCAGTGTCACATTTACCCCATGGTACAACGAACCATCCTGCAGAAGAAAGAAGTAATGAAAGGATCCCTCATGGAAATTTTCGAAGAAACTGTGATGAAGGAAGAGGTGGAGGACACGCCCAAAGAAGAACCAATTAAACCCTGCACCAAGTCATGCTATTCATGTGGAGAAGAAGGACACATCTCCCAGAATTGTATGAATGGGGATCTAGTAGAATTCCCTACAGAGGAAGTAGAATATGACCCACAAGAAATAGAAGCCATGATTGGCATGGAAAGGTCCAGGAAGAGAAGCTAATTGGATTCCAGGAAGGACCTAAGTCATATCACCTGTTACAGATGCAAGGAGTCAGGGCACTACCTCAACAATTGCCCAAAAAGGAAACCTCGATACTTGTCAGAAGTAATATGTTTTCGTTGTAATGAAGCAGGGCACTTTGCCAGAGATTGTCCCAAAGAGAAGGAGACTTGAGATAAATAGTTGAGTCTGTGAGAAGTATAGTAGTAGAAGTGAGACCAACTCTTTTGTATCAAGGTGTTGAGTTGGGACATCTAATGGAAGAGCGAGAGATTGTAATCATTGGAGAATAAATAAAGTTAGCATCGTTGGTACTGATAGGGATTTTATGAGTTGTTACTCTATGAAGAAGGATTGTGACCATTTTTGAGGATAAGAGAAATATGGTCTATGGAAGATTTGTGCATTTTAAGGGTGGTAGTACCCTGTAAGAACCCTTGACCCCTGGAAAAGATAAGGATACTCCACTGAGTGGATTTTAGACAAAATGAATACGAGTTTTGTCTCGATATGTGTGATGCCCCAAGAGTATGTGGGATGAAGTTGGAGACCGTCAGTTATTTGGACCGAATGTGATCAAAGAGTCAGAAGAGAATGTTAAGTTGATTCGAGATAGACTGAAGGTAGCGCAGTCTAGGAAGAAGAGTTATGCAGACTCAAAAACTCAAGGAGGTAGTCTATGAGATTGGAGACAGAGCATGTCTTCATCCCCTCTGCGAGGAGTTAAACGATTTGTAGTTAAGGGAAAGTTAGCCCTGAGATTTGTAGGACCATACCGAGTTTTGGAGCGTACAGGAGAAGTGTCCAACAAGTTGGAGTCACCCGAAGGACTGTCAGGAGTTCAAGATGTGTTTCACGTTTCCCAGTTGGAGAAGTGCCATGCAGAGATGGCCAAATATTCCCGTAAGGACGCTTGACCCTGGAAAGGATAATGATGTTCCACGAAGTGGAATATGGACTCCATAAGTATATGTTTTTATCTCGGTATGTGGTATATCCCACGAGGATGAAGAGATAAATTACTATTGGATATAAAGGAGGTATGATGTCGGAAATATGGATCAATGGAAACTCCATGATGAGTCTGAGTAATCATGTCCTAGTTTGGTGCCAATAGAAGGAAGTAAGACAGTACAATTGGATGCATTTAAGAATACTAGGAAGTTGGAAGTTGGAATAATGATCAGTTGCCCGATGATAAGTTCAAGGACTACAAGTGATGAGATGGCCATAACCCACATGCCCCAGGACCTGCCAAGAAGCAAGCACATTCTTGCTGAAGGAAAAACCCTAGAGGAAGACACGACGTTTATCGACAGACGATTTTATAGGAGTTTACGCAAAACTTGAGAGTTGTGAAGAAACGATAGATGTTTGTTTGGTTTGTAGAATCAATGGATTTATCCGAACCTTGGTTCGTCGACGAGAGAAATTCTGCAATGCTTGTGAGGATGACCGAGTGTTAGAATGCGAGATTCGCTAAACCGTATACAAGGTAATGATTTGGGTGCGGGATGGATTGATCACCATACCGACTTACTCTTATTGTTCGCCTTGATATATGGGATGGTAAATCTGAGTGACTTACCTATAGTAGAGAGACGACAATCAAAACCCTGTTTAAACCTTAGAATGGTATAAGAAATTTTTCCCTTGTACAAGGCAACTTTTGCCAACCGTAGGTCATACGGTGAGGATCAACCCAGACCCATTTCCAGCAGGAGAAACCATAAATTGTTGACCACCATGAGATATCGATAGTTGTTTAGTAATGGCGCCAGACCCGTCAGGTAAGAAGACCCAGTCTCGGAATAACCTTACCTAGATGAAAGACAGAAGAATTGAGGAAAAGGTTATGTCACTACCGGAAGAGCTCAGAGAAGGAATTTTCTCGAAGATCTGAGAAGACTGACACTGTCAAGAATAAGGATGGAGTATATGAGTTTTGATGGAACTGTCGGAGTAAATAGCCATGGGTAGCCTAGCCGGCTTCCCCTGTCCCTTCTGAAAAAATCACGAGCCCGTCCGGCTCTCAAGAATCCAAGACAAGGAGCCGCCTCCCCCTTGCTGGCTGCCACCCAGGCCGGCTTTCGGAAGGCGGTCCGACTTTAGCCCTCATGAAGGCAGCCACGGGAGGGCCGACTTCGGGAAGCCGGCCATGAGAAGGCCGGCTCCAAGAAGCCGGCTCCCATAAAGCGGTCAAGACCGTACCCTCAAAGTTTGCACCCACCTAACGGCGGTGCTACGGGGCGTGGCCACAGTGAAGCATGCCACCCCCGAATCCCGGAGCACGCCTGGCACAGTGCGCCGTACGGAGTAGGCGTGACCCGTCCGGCGCGGCACTGTTGCCATGCTGACCTTGGTGTCACCCACGACGGGCCACCAGCGTGGCCCACAGATGGTGGGCCCCTTCGGGCAGAGAGACGCCCGAAGGCGGCCACACCTCCAACCAGTCGGCCTAAGACAGAGCCGGCTCCCCGTGGCCGGCTTGCCGCCTCCCTCGAAGGCGACGCCCATTAAGGAGACAAGACGCGGTGAGGCTACAGTGATCGCCCGACGGGCGGCGGCACTGTAGCCGCGCCTACAACGACGAAGCCCACGTCACCAAGATGAAGCCACACTAACCAGCCGCCGACCAAGCCCTGGATAGTGGGGCCTGCCTGTCGGCCAAGGGTCCGGCAGCCGGCGGGACCCACCAGTCGGCGGGCCCCAGCAGCCGGCGCAGAAGCCGGCGAGCGCAGTCACAGATGGCTGGGCCCCGCGCCCAGGAGGATTACCATTGTACCCCCGGGGGGTAGGCCTATATAAACCCCCCGGGGCACCCATGCAAAGGGTTCAACCCCCTACTTGTCTAAAACACCATAGAAGGAGAGGAAGCAGGCTAGCCGTGCCGTTCTACCTCCTCCCACCAAACCGCTCAAGGAGCATTGTGTACTTACTTGTTCATCTAGTGATCATGCGGAAACCCCGCAGAGCAGCAGTAGGGGTGTTATCTCCACGGAGAGCCCCGAAGCTGGGTAAGATCCGCCGGCGTGCATGTCTTCGCCTTATCCCGTTTCCAGGCACCGGCGATGTCTTTCTGGCTCCCACAATGATAAGCCACCCGTTGGCATATTTCGCACCTACCACCCGACATTTGGCGCCCACCATGGGGCCAGGTGCACCGTCGTCCGGAGACCTGTTCTGGACGGGAACCCTCTTCCTCCCCAGCGAGCGTAGCCAGCCCGGCACGCCCGATGGTGCTTGCCACGACGCGCTGCAAGGCGTCACCAGCATCTGCATGGCGAGCAGCCTCGCCGATCTCCTCGACGAAACCCTCATCTCCGACGAGCTCGCCTCCGATGCGGGCACCGACCACCTCGCCAACCTTCTCGGTCAGCTCCATGTCTCCAGCGAGCCCGCTGTGGACCTGGAGTCGGTTGGCTCCACCGACCCGATGCCTGTCGACTCCGACACGGCCTCCCATGACACCTTCCCCACCGACGTCACGATCTACAACAACCCGCTCCCTCGAGCCGACGGCTGTGATACCGTCACTACCGAAGTGATGGTTGTCGGCCACGGCGGCCCGGCCGGCGAGAGCGCCCACGACGCCCCGCACACGGCGGCCCATGACTTGTCCACCCCCCTCCCGGCCAATGCCGACGATGAAGCACTGGAGGCACGCCGCCTCGCCCTCCTCGCAGAGGGCCGGAGGCTGGCCTCCGTGAGACGCCTCATTGAGGCCTATCAGCGCGAAGCTGACCGCGCCGCCTTCGGCACGCCGGCCCCGGGCGGGCCAAGCTGGGCCGGCCTTGTCAAGCAACGCGGCGCCGTAATCGCCGACACACTGGGAGTCGACCGCCCGGTTTATATCACTCCGCTCGAGAACTTGCGTGTTGCCCAGGCGGCCATAGACGAGTTGGACGGCTTGGAGGCCGAAGACCTCCCCCACATGACCCGGCGCATCCTGCAACTGATTGACGCAGCCGCACAGCAACATGAAGCAGACGCCCGCGCGGGAAGCCCTCCCCCGCGCCGAGATCACGGCGCGACGTCCCGGACGCCGGCTACGAGCAACACCCGCGCGCGGCACGAGAAAGAGCCGGCTGCCAGCCGCAGCCGGACCCGAATCTCCATCGAGCGAGATGCGGACGGCCATCCCCGAGCCATGGAATGGCGGGACAACCCGCCTCCGCCTCGACCCCGTGGAGAGAGATATCCCACGCTGCCGCCAGTGGCGCACCCGACTCTCAGCGGCCGACTAGGTCGCCGCGAAGGAGTCGGCGAGAACGATGCCCGCCATCGGATCGACCGCCTGGCGCGATCCCTGGTGTTGGAAGAAGAAGATGATGTCGGCCTGCCTTGTTTCGGCCCCCGCATCCGCGACGAGCCCTTCCCCAAAGGGTTCTCGCTCCCAAGAGACACGCCCAAGTACAACGGCTCTGTGAAGCCGGAGGATTGGCTAATCGACTACTCCACCACGGTTAGCATAGCCAACGGCAACCGGTGCGTTACCGTGAAGTACGTGCCCCTCATGCTGCAAGGCACGGCGCGGACTTGGCTCAACAGCCTCAAGCCTCTCAGCATCAACAGCTGGCTAGATTTCACCGAAGCTTTCATCTGCAACTTCACCAGCACCTACAAGCGGGCTCCCAAGCCCAGACAGCTCTCCTTGTGCGTACAAGGCCCCGCCGAGTCCACTCGCGACTACCTCACGCGTTGGGCCGAGCTCCGCAATTCTTGCGAGGGGGTGCACGAGGTGCAAGCCATCGAGTACTTTACAGCCGGATGCCGAGAAGGCACCCTCCTCAAGCACAAGCTCCTCTGCGACGAGCCGGCTACCCTCGATGAGCTTCTGGACATAGCGGACAAGTCGCCACCGCAGATTCCTCGATGATGACCGAGCTTCGGGTGGACGCGTCCGGAAAGGTACTCAACCTGGCGCCCAAGACGCCGGCTGGGGATTCCGGCCGACGCCCCCACTCGAACGACCACAAGCGCAAGGGCCCCGCGCCGCCTCCCGCCAGTCGGCAGGTGGCCACAGTTGAAGATGTGCCGCCTGAAGGGCGGCCCGCCCCCAAGAAACCCAAGGGCGGCCGGCCGGCTTGGCAGCTGGCTTTCTCCTACGAGCAAACTCTCGACGCCCCGTGCAAGTTCCACAGCGGCGCGAAGCCGTCCAACCACACAACCCGGAAGTGCCATTGGCTCACCCGAATCTCCAAAGGCGAGGGGCTCGCGGCGCCTCCGCTTGCCGGCTGCCGCCTCCGCCTCCGCCACCTCCGGCAGCTCGGCCCGCGGTCGGAGCCGTGCATGACGAGTTCCCTGACGAGCAAGCAACCTACATCATATTTACAAGCCAGCCGAAGACCGGCGCAGCAAACGCCGAGAGCACCAGGAAGTTAGCGTGGTCGCTGCCAACCCCGCCGGACACAGGCATTGGTCAGAAAAGCCCATCAGCTGGAGCCGGGCCGACCATCCAGAGGTGATGCCGTCTCCCGGCTCTTATGCTTTGGTCCCGGAAGCCACCCTTGCGACGGACAGACGCGCCGCCCGCTTCTCCCGTGTGTTGATAGATGGCGGGAGCAGCATCAACATCCTCTATCGTGACACCCTGGAGAAGCTGAACGTCAAGACGAAGCAGCTCATGCCTACTCGGATAGTGTTTCATGGCATCGTACCCGGCTTATCCTGCGCCCCCATTGGCAAGATCAAGATCGATGTACTTTTTGGGGACAAGGAGCATTTCCGCCGGGAAGCGATCTGGTTTGAAGTGGTGGACCTGGAGAGCCCTTACCATGCATTGCTTGGCCGACCTGCTTTGGCCAAATTCATGGCAGTTCCCCACTATGCATACCTCAAGATGAAGATACCAAGCACCAAAGGCATCATCACCATAGCCGGCGATTACAAGAAGTCCTCTGAGTGCGCAGCAGCCAGCAGCCGGCTGGCCGAGTCCCTTGTGATTGCCGAAGAAAAGAAGATGCTGGACCGAGTCGTGGCCATAGTCGGCCAGCAGTCGGCCGTGTCCCCCGACCCCAAGGAGCATGATGCTCAAGGGTCTTTCCAGCCAGCCAAGGAGACGAAGAAGGTGCCTCTTGACCCCGAGCATCCAAAGAGGTTCGCCGTCATTGGGGCAAGCCTGAACAGCAAATAGGAAGGCGAGCTCGCCGATTTCCTCCGTGAGAATTGGGACATCTTTGCATGGTCCCCCAAGGACATGCCGGGTGTTCCGAGGAAATTCGCCGAGCACAAACTACACGTTTGAGAAGACGCAAGGCCAGTCAAACAACCCCTTCGCTGACTGTCGGAGGAGAAACGCAGGATTGTAGGGGAGGAGATAGCCCGGCTTTTGGAAGCCGGCTTCATTATGGAAGTTTTCTTTCCAGAGTGGCTCGCCAACCTGGTCCTCGTGCTAAATAAGAACAACAAGTGGCGCATGTGCATAGACTACACAAGCCTCAACAAGGCCTGCCCCAAAGACCCCTTTGCCCTGCCAAGGATAGACCAAGTGATAGACTCCACAGCCGGATGCGAGCTGTTGAGTTTCTTGGATGCTTACTCCAGATATCACCGGATAAAGCTGGATCCGGATGACCGCCTGAAGACCGCCTTCATCACGCCATTTGGAGCCTTCTGTTACCTGACTATGACATTTGGCTTGAGAAATGCCGGTGCCACTTTTCAGCGTTGCATGCAGAAGTGCCCCCTCAAGCAGCTCGGTAGAAACGCTCATGTTTACGTGGATGACATTGTGGTGAAGACAGAGAAGCGCAGCACCTTGCTGGGAGACCTCAAGGAAACGTTTGAGAACCTGCGCCGATTTCAAATCAAGCTCAACCCCGAGAAATGCGTGTTCGGAGTGCTAGCCGGCCAGCTCCTAGGCTTCCTGGTCTCCGAACGCGGCATCGAATGCAACCCGGTGAAGATCAAGGCCATCGAGAGAATGGCGATCCCCACCAAGCTTCGAGACATTCAGAAGTTCACCGGGTGCTTGGCCTCCTTGAACCGCTTCATCAGCCGGCTCGGAGAGAAAGCTCTCCCCCTCTACCGCCTCATGAAGAAGAGCACTCACTTCGAATGGAACGACCAGGCCGACCAAGCTTTTCACGAGCTGAAGAAGATGCTGGCCATGCCGCCTGTCCTGGCGGCGCCAACTGAGAAAGAGCCCATGCTCCTTTACATCGCCGCAACCAGCCGGGTGGTTAGCACCGTCATCGTTGTCCAACGCCCAGAAGAAGGCCGAGCACAGCCGGTCCAAAGGCCGGTGTATTATTTGAGCGAGGTGTTGTCCGCCTCAAAGCAGAACTACCCGCACTACTAGAAGATGTGTTACGGCGTGTACTTCACCGCCAAGAAGCTGATGCCCTACTTTCAAGAGCATCCCGTCACGGTCGTATGCACCGCCCCGCTGGCCGAGATCATAGGCAACCGGGACGCATCCGGCCGGGTGGCGAAATGGGCCATCGAGCTGGCCCCTTACACAATCTTCTACCAGCCCCGCACCGCCATCAAGTCCCAAGCCCTGGCCGACTTCCTCGTCGACTGGGCCGAGACCCAGTACCTGCCGCCGGCTCCCGACTCCACCCATTGGCGCATGCACTTCGACGGGTCCAAGATGCGCACCGGCTTGGGAGCCGGCATCGTCCTTACCTCCCCTAAATGCGACAAGCTCAGATACATGCTACAGATCCACTCTGCCGCCTCCAACAATGTGGCCGAGTACGAGGCGCTCATACACGGGCTCCGGCTTGCCAAAGAACTTGGCATTCGCCGGATCCTATGTTATGGCGACTCGGACCTGGTGGTCCAGCAATCATCCGGCGATTGGGACGCCAAGGACGCAAATATGGCGAGCTACCGCTTCCTGGTCCAACAACTCAACGGATACTTTGAAGGATGCGAGTTCCTCCACGTACCGCGAGCCGACAACGAGCCAGCCGATGCCCTGGCTCGAATAGGCTCCACTCGGCAAGCAATTCCAACCGGCGTCGCTCTACAACGCCTCCTCAAGCCGTCTATCAAGCCGTCTCCAGAATCCGACTCCATCTTCGTGCCGCCTAACCCTGATGCGGCCGGGTCCGGCTCGAAGAACCAAGCAGGCGACCCCGAGACTCCCACACCCGGCTCGGGGACTGCGGTAGCCGGCCCGGGGACTGCACCAGCACAACAGCCGGCGGCCGACTCCAACATTTCACCACCCAGCCCGCCCACCCTGGTGGCAATAGCCACATTGGCAGTAGAAGAAGTCGCGGCTCCATCATGGGCTCAGTCCATCCTCAACTTCCTAGTAAACCAAGACCTGCCGGCCGACGAAACAGAAGCAAGACAAGTCCAACGTTGAGCCGGAGCATACGCAATCGTCAACAGAGAACTAGTCAAGCGCAGTGTCACTGGAATCCTCCAACGGTGCGTCGAACAAGATAAGGGCATTGCAATCCTCAGAGACATTCACCAAGGAGAATGCGGCCACCATGCGGCCTCAAGATCACTTGTCGCCAAAGCCTTCCGCCATGGTTTCTTCTGGCCGACTGCTTTGGATGACGCCAAAGAATTAGTCAAGCATTGCAAGGGATGCCAACACTTCAGCTCCAAGCAACACATGCCGGCTTCGGCACTCAAGACCATTCCCCTCACTTGGCCCTTCGCCGTTTGGGGACTGGACATGGTGGGCCCATTCAAGACGGCGCGCGGCGGCATGACGCATTTACTCGTCGCCGTGGACAAATTCACCAAGTGGATTGAGGCGAAGCTGATCAAGAAGCTGAATGGGCCGACTGTTGTGACGTTCATCGCAGACATAACAACTCGGTACGGCGTGCCACACAGCATAATCACCGACAATGGCACGAATTTTGCCAAAGGAGCCTTGGCAAGTTTCTGCGCAGCCCAAGGTATCAGACTGGACTTAGCATCTGTTGCCCACCCGCAGTCAAACGGCCAGGTCGAGCGAGCCAATGGCCTCATCCTCTCCGGCATCAAGCCTCGACTGGTCGTACCTCTGGAGTGCTCAGCCGGCTGTTGGCTCGATGAGCTGCCGGATGTCCTCTGGAGTCTGCGCACTACACCAAACAAGTCAACCGGCTTCACCCCTTTCGTCCTTGTATATGGTGCCGAGGCGGTCATCCCAACTGACATCAAGTTCGACTCGCCTCTAGTAACCATGTACACGGAAGCGGAGGCCAAGGAAACACGAGAAGACGGCGTTGACCTGCTGGAAGAGAGCCGGCTGTAAGCCCTCAGCCGGTCTGCCATCTACCAGTAGGGTTTGTGCCGCTACCACAGCCGGAAGGTCAGGCCAAGATCTTTCCAAGAAGGCGATCTTGTGCTCCGGCTGATCCAGCGAACAGCCAGCCAGCACAGCTCTCAGCCCCTTGGGAAGGCCCCTTCGTCATCAGCAGAGCTCTAGGCAACGACTCCTACTACCTGATCGACGCACAGAAGCCGAAGGCACGCAAGAGAGACGATTCCGGCAAGGAGTCGGAACGACCATGGAACGCCAACCTCCTTCGAAGATTTTACAGTTGAAAGGCAGTATGTATCATGCTAACTTTTGTATTAAGTACAAGACAATAGGCCCCCCGAGGAGGGCTCGGGGACTGCCATCCCTTATTTATGAATGAAAAGTATCATGCTTATGACCTTGTCTCTTCATTTACTTGTTCCGTCCGGCACCGAGTTCGACTAGTTGGCTCGGGGACTGGCCGATTGGAGTTATGTTAGAAGTCCTACCCGCAGTCAGACAAGTAGTGTGCCGGCTCCCAAGCCTTCTCTTGCCAAAAGTCCTAGTTCGAAGAACCGGCTGTCCGGCTGGCAAGAGTTAAAGGCAGGAACGGGCGCCCACACGAAAAACGGCTAGGGACTAATGGACTAATATAACAAAAGCCGATTTTTCTCCCACCGCCGAAAGGCTACCAGAGTAGCCGGCCGGCCGGTTTCCATTCACTTCACTTCAATCCAAGAAAGCTCAAGTACTTGCCTCCCCAAAGAGGGAAGGCAGCAAAGGAAAATGCCTAAGGATAAAAAGCATACGCGAATGGAAACCAAACATGCACATAATAATATTTACATAAAAAGACCTCCGAGAGGCCAGCATTCAACATAGTTTGGATACAACCCCAGTGGGTGGAACTGCGAAAACTTAATGAAGATCGTTCAAAAGACAACAAGCAGGAAAGATAAAGACGGCAGGTCAAGCTGGCGGAGCGGCCGATGAGCCAGACTGGGTGGCGGAGACGGTCGTGCCGGCTGAAGGAGCGGCCGGCTGGCGAACTTCGGCTTGGTCGCCGCCTCCCGAAGAGGGCGCACTTCCACGCGCCTCGTTGCTGGAGGCACGGTCAGCCTGAGGTCGGCCGGTTGTTCCACCAGCCGGCTCGACGTCTTCGCCGTCCTCCTCTTCGTCATCCTCGCCCTCGTCGCTGGAGGCAATCTCCTCCGCCGAGTCCTCGCCCACCGCCGGGTTCAGCCCGAACCACTCCTCCGGCTGAGCAACACCGTCATCGTCAATTTCGGGTGCGAAAACGCTGATGTCGGTGCACTCGGCGATCGTTGAAGCTCGCTGGGCGATAGCCGGCCTCACCTCCTCCAGCTCTGCGTCGGCCTCCATCCGCCAAGTGCGCAGCTGGTCCAGGCTCAGCCCTGGGTACCAAGCCCAAACGAACTCCAACGCCCGCCCGGCTCCGAGGCGGGCCACCGACGCCTTCCAAGCCTCAAAGCGACCAACTGCGACCTCCAGCCAGTCGGCAGTTCGGCTTGGGGTGCGGGGGATATTCTCACCGGGCCAGAGGGCGGCCAACACTTGCGCCCCGACACATTGGAGCCGGCGAAGCATCCAATGAGCCGGCTGCAACCGCGCCTGGACAGCCAGGAGCTGCTCCTCAAGTGTCCAGATTGCATCTGGCGCGATGTTGGCCCCCGCCTGATGACGCGCCTCGCGATGGGCCTCAATGCTTTGGGCGGCGAAGTCGGAGTAGCCGGGGAAGTAGTCTGCACCCAAAAACAAGCAGTAGCTCAAGATAAGCCAAAAACCCAGGCGGCAAGGGGCAGGAGAGGGGCGAGGAAGGCAGCTTACCATCGATCAAATCCTTGATCCGGCCGAAGCCTTCATCCAGGGCTCGCCGGGTCTCAGACCAGCTCGCCGCCTCGGTCTCATACTCCGCCTTCAAGGCGGCTTCACTATCCTGCGCCGCCTGCAGGGCCGCCTTGTGGCCCTCCTCTTGGTCGGGCAGCTTCTTGGCTAGGCGATCCCGTTCCTGGACCAAGGCGGCGTACTCGGCCTCCTTGGTGTGAAGGGCGGCCTTCGCTTCGCCGAGCTCCTTCCTCAAGTCGGCGTTGGCCCCTGAAGACAAAGAAAAAGAAAAACCAATAAGGAAAGAGTCATCAAGAAAGATCCGACCCGACTGCGCAGCAGTCGGCCCGAATCTCGGGGACTACACCCAATGGGTGCGCTGACGCGCCCCCACAGGAGACAGACAAGATTGAGTACTTACTTCGGCTGTCGGCAAGGTCGTCGGTCCTCCGGCTCAACTCCCGAGCCTGGGAGTTGAAGGCGGCAGCACGAAGGTTGTGATATTCCTGAAAGTTCAGACCCAAAGCAAAGTAAGATAGTCGTCGAGAAAGATCCGACCCGACTGCGCAGCAGTCAGCCCGAATCTCGGGGACTACACCCAGTGGGTGCGCTGACGTGCCCCCACGGAAGAAATCAAGAAGTCAAAAGCGGCCAAGAATGAAGGACTCACCCAGATGGTGGCTCGCGTCAACAAGAACTCCTGGGTGAACTGTTGCAGCAGGGCGGCCTGAGCTTGCAGCCGGCTCCGGACCCCTTGAGCCGCCACGTTCAGCTCGCCAGTCCCCCCGCTGGGAGTCCACTCGGACGTGGCAGTGCTGGCCACCTCCAGATCTTCCGCCGACTGGCCTGCACCTGCGAATCGGCGCAACTCTGGCGGAGCGGCGCCTCCCCCTACGCGCCGGCTCGTCGCCGGCTGCACCTCGAGGTCGGCTCTGTTCTCTGGGTTACCTCCGGTCGGCCCCTCTGGCGCCGCTGACGATTGGCCGGCTTGGCCCGCTCCGGTTGGTGCTGATGGCGGCGCTCTCCTCGCGAAGGCCACGGGGTCCTCCCCCCTCTCCATCAGCGGCGGGTCTTGGACGATCTCCTCCGCCAAGGGCAATGGGGTGTCGGGGGCTACAGCTTGGAGAGTAATGGCGAGCAGCGGAGGCTGGTTGCGCGAGCTTTCCGCCTCTGTCTCCGCGGTAGCCGCCTCCGTCTGGGCCTTGGCTGTCGCGTCGGCCTGCTCCCTCGCCGCCTGGGCGGCCGCCTTCTCCGCCGCCTCGCGCTCCTCCCGCGCTTCGCGGGCGTTCCGCTCTGTGGCCTCCCTAAGATCGGCGCGGGGGTCCACGCGGCGGGAGCTCGAAGACCCTCCAGCCGGCCCCACGACGGAGCCGCCTCGACCCCGCTCAAGGGAAAGCGGTGCCCTGTCCAGCAAGCGAGAAAAAGTTAAGAAGAATATTCGAAGAGAAAGAGAATGATGAAGGGAATGCGACCAGGCAATCAGCGACTTACGCCGAAACCGCCTGAGGCTGCTTCATCGCCTTGCGGAAGCGGGCCGCCTTCGCGGCCGCCTCGTCTCGTTTTGTCGCCGCGGTGGAGGGCTTGGACTTCTTTGGCCGACTGCCGAAGAGGCCTGAAGCGGCCCGACGCATATGCGCGCCGCCGGCGGCCGATGCGATGGACGAGCCCGCGCCCTGATAGTCGGCCGCCGGCTGGCGACGTGGGGCGACTTCGGCTTCAGCATCGTCCGGCCAGTCCTCGAAGCTCGCGGTGAACCTTGAGCCTCCGGGCTCGGCGTTGTCCCCCACGACGGCGTCCTCCATGGCGGCCGCCCCCAAGTCCGGGTCGTCAACGTCGTCCTCACATAGAAGTACGATTTTTGCCAGACCTTCACCGACTGGATTAAGGGGATGGACGGGAACGGATTGTTCTCGCTCGCCCTCCTCATGGCGATGAAAGCCCCGCAGGGTGCGGGCACGCTGGCGACGACGGTGCCAAGTTTGCTCTGGAAGAAATCTCCCCAGAGCTCCAGCGTGGGGAGCAGCCCCAAGAAGCCTTCGCAGAGGGAGACGAAGGCCGACATCAGCATCACCGCATTGGGCGTGAGGTGATGCGGCTGGAGGTTGTAGAACTCGAGGAAGGAGCGTAGAAATCCGCTCGCCGGAAGTCCGAAGCCGCGCAGGCAATGCGAACGGAAGACGACCCCTCGCCCTCCTCCGGCGCCGGCGAGATCTCCGACTCCGGCGCCAGGCGGACCTGCACAAGGTTGGCGCCGGGCAGGCGCCGAGTCTGTCGGAGGAACTCCACATGGTCTTCGTGGACGTTGGAGCCATCCCACGAGCTTGACAACGCCATGGGAGGGAGGCGATGTGGAGACGCGGCGGCGCTGAGACAGGAGGCTGCGGCGGCAACAAGAGGAAGAAACAAGGATTAGGAGGGGCGGAGCGAGAGAGAGCGTGCGAACCTCTGTCGCTCTCCCTCCTCCCCCTACTTATAGGCTCGCGCGGCGGAGCCGAGGAGGCGCGGCGTGGGGAAGCGTGGGGATCGATCATGCCCACTCTCCATGTCCCGCGATTATTGAGCCTTAACGGCGAAACAAAACTGCCTCAGGAAGGCGAGCGGCCCCTGTGGGCCACGGAAGATCCGCGCCCGGACCGAGGCTCGCGAGTGGCGGGCCCGGGCCTGCGGCGGCGTCCCGTCGCGCGCGTGCGCTCGCAGGATCTCGCTGCCACGGGGCCGCGGGAGGGCCCTCGGTCAGCATGCAGGTCCCCCCTCCTCCCGCCTACAAGACGCGGGGCTCTCTAAAGTCGGCATACGCCCGCAAAGCCGGCTCTTCAGGATGGGAAGCTGACCAAGCTTCTCGTCCCCCTGCTCGCCTCGGAGCTCGATCAGCTTCGGGGACTACTGTCGGAGTAAATAGCCATGGGTAGCCTAGCCGGCTTCCCCTGGCCCTTCTGAAAAAATCACGAGCCCGTCCGGCTCTCAAGAATCCAAGACAAGGAGCTGCCTCCCCCTTGCTGGCTGCCACCCAGGCTAGCTTTCGAAAGGCGGTCCGACTTTAGCCCTCATAAAGGAAGCCATGGGAGGGCCGACTTCAGGAAGCCGGCCATGAGAAGGCCGGCTCCAAGAAGCCGGCTCCCATAAAGCGGTCAAGATCGTACCCTCAAAGTTTGCACCCAGCTAACGGCGGTTCGGCGGGGCGTGGCCACAGTGAAGCCTGCCACCCCCGAATCCCGGAGCACGCCTGGCACAGTGCGCCGTACGGAGTAGGCGTGACCCGTCCGGCGCGGCACTGTTGCCATGCTGACCTTGGTGTCACCCACGACGGGCCGCCAGCATGGCCCACAGATGGTGGTCCACTTCGGGCAGAGAGACGCCCGAAGGCGGCCACGCCTCCAACCAGTTGGCCTAAGACAGAGCCGGCTCCCCGCAGCCGGCTTGCCGCCTCCCTCGAAGGCGACGCCCATTAAGGAGACAAGACGTGGTGAGGCTACAGCGATCGCCCGACGGGCGGCGGCACTATATCCGCGCCTACCACGACGAAGCCTACGTCACCAAGATGAAGCCACAGTAACCAGCCGCCGACCAAGCCCTGGACAGTTGGGCCTGCCTGTCGGCCAAGGGGCCGACAGCTGGCGGGACCCACCAGTCGGCGGGCCCCAGCAGCCGGCGCAGAAGCTGGCGAGCGCAGTCACAGACGGTTGTGCCCCGCGCCCAGGCGGATTACCATTGTACCCTTGGGGGGTAGGCCTATATAAACCCCCCCGGGCACCCATGCAAAGGGTTCGACCCCCTGCTAGTCTAAAACACCACAGAAGGAGAGGAAGCAGGCTAGCCGTGCCCTTCTACCTCCTCCCACCAAACCGCTCAAGGAGCATTGTGTAGTTACTTGTTCATCTAGTGATCATGCGGAGACCCCGCAGAGCAGCAGTAGGGGTGTTATCTCCACGGAGAGCCCCGAAGTTGGGTAAGATCCGTCGGCGTGCATGTCTTCGCCTTATCCCGTTTCCAGGCACCGGCGATGTCTTTCTGGCTCCCACAATGATAAGCCACCCGTTGGCATATGTCGCACCTACCACCCGACAGGAACAGTAACCATGCTTCTAAGGGTGGTAGCACCCCAGACCCCTGTGATGATTGATGGATTTTGAGAAGACCCCCAAACCCTAACCTTTTCTTGCTAGCCTCTCCGAATCTCGAGGACAAGATTCATTTTAAGGGTGGTAGGTTTGTAACATCCCAAAATTCTAAATTTTGGAATGTTATAATAAGTAGATAGATTTCATTGATAGTTTGATTGATTGTCTGAAAGTGAGTGAATTCGAAACGTTTTGAAAGTTAAATGAGAGGGAATAAAAGAACTTTCCCAAACTTTCATTTTTCATTCGTGATCTCCGTGAATTCAAATTCTTCTCACCACGATACCCTAGAGAGAAGATAACATGACTTCTTCCATTTATTTAAATGACAAGGGTTTTTGAAAACATTTGAATTTCATTTGGAAAATATTTCCAATTCAGAAACTTCATGCAGCTCAATGATTTTCATGAGAGAAGATAAAATGGCTTCTTCAAATTATATGAAATATGAGTTGGGAGTTTTAAAGAATTAAATTCAAAGTTCTTTTGAATTTATTTTCAATTTAGAGTTATTTGAGTTTTATTCAAATTATTTTTCTTCAAAAATAAAATATATGGAAAATAGGGTTAAATGATTCCTACACTAGAAAATTGGAGAAAAATTAATTTGAAATCATTTTGGTATTTTAAAAATGATTTTATTGAGTTTTTATTAGACCAGTAGCACTCTTTGAATTATTTGAATTTTTCTAGATTTTATTTGATTTCACAAAACTGTTCATGTTGTAGATATTCTTTTTTTGAAAATTCTGATATATTATATGCCTATATAATACTTTCGTTTATTTTGTTTTTTTTAATTTTAGTTGTCTGGTCAAATGTTAAAAAAAAATCTTCGCCGACTGGGCCGGCCCTGCACCCAGCCAGGCCACGGCCCAGCCCAGCTTGCCGTCGCCCTGTCCGCCTCGTCCCCGACGCGGGACGACTCCCGCCGCCGCATGCCGGCGAGTCCGCCTCGGCTACGCCACCGCCGCCGCCTTACCCCGCCCCCTCCTCCACGTCTTGCCTCTCCCCTCCCTCCTATAAATCCGGAGCCCCGAGCCCCGAGCCCCGCCTCCTCTCCTCCCCTCACGCCGCATCCCGCCGGAGCCCGCAACCACCACCTCCATAGCCAACCGCCGCCGCCGCTGTTCTGCACCACCGCCTCGCCGCGCCTCCATCACAGGCGCTGCGCCGCCGTCGCACTTTGCCACCGAAGCCGCCCGCACCTGGCCTCGCCCCGTGCCGCACAGCCCCGCCGCCGTCTCGCCGCCGCCCGCCGCCGCGGGAAACTTCCGGAGTTGACCGGTCCGCCACCGTCAGATCCCATCCGCCCGAACCGGTACAACCCCGTCCCCGGTCCGGTTTATTTTGGTCTTCTCTGGTTTTCTTCTAAAAGACGGTTTTATTAAATAGTTAGGTTAGTTAGTGGACGTTCACTAGTTTAGGAGTGGTAGCGAACGGTTTTCGTTCGGTAACGTTCGGTAGCGAACGTTCGCTATTTAGATTTTTCTTTTTTTTCTGTTTATTTTAGCCAGGGACACGTTTGTGAAGAAATTATTTGCAGAATAGCCCCTGATCTTCAAAACACCGTAAATTTTTGCTCGTTAGTCCAAATTCAACGAAACCAATGCCCGCGTCTTCGTTATGATCTCCACTATCCAGTAATCCAATTCAAACATGTTTTTGAAAAGTTTAAAATTTGAATTAGATCAGATTTGAATTCAAACTTCGTTTGATCATAACTTGAGTTTCGTAGCTCCGTTTGAGTTGATTCTTTTTGCAAATCGAATCTCTTGACCTAAACATTCTAATAAGGCCAAATTCACATAATTTTGGTACTCTTAGAAATTATTTTATCTTGCAAGAGTTATTTGCTTGGTTTTGATGTTTTCCGAATTGGCTTCTTCGATCTTTCTGATATTTTGAGTGATTGATTATGTGTGGTTACTATTGCTTGCCTACGATAGATTGACCGGAGTATGACGAGTAGAACTATCAAGAGTTATGGGTGCGAATCATCTTCATCAACATTGCAGGCAAGTTGACACTTTGATCATATTCCTTTAACACCCAGTTTTTATGCATTAGTTCCAATCCCCAAACATTGCATGGTTAGGATCTGAATAAATTGTGGGTTGGGAAGTAGTTGATGAGGTAGGAACCTATTACCTGCTTATTAACAAACCCTTGGGAGTTACTTTTACGTTATGCTTATATTGCCATGCTATGCTCGTAGATGTGGATTGGGTTTTTTGAGAGTATTCATGACAGATGCGAGATTGTTACTTAATGGTTTACTTAAGGTGTCAACTTAAACACACATCTGGGTGGATTGAGGTACCTGGTTATTCCAGGATTGCCTGTCTAGGCACCTGGGTAGACCAGGATTGCCTGTTTTTTATGGAACGCCACCCAGGCTTAAAGCGATCATAAGATTATTCATGCTAGAAACTTCCGTGTGCAGCCAAATGCTATTATCGGCTTTAGCATAGTTGACTAAGTTATGCAAACTCTTACAGTGGTAGACTAGCAGATGTAGGGGATGTAGGTGGTACGGTCTACCCGATCATAAGGTGCTAGCCCTTCTGAAAGAATATGTCTCGGTCATCCGTCCTCTCAAACACCATGTAGTGTGAGAAACCAAACGGAGGCGATCGAGTCTTGTGGGGAAAAGTGTGCAAACCTCTGCAGAGTGTATAAACTAATCATGATTAGCTGTGTCCCCGGTTATGGACATCTTGAGTATCTAGTACCTGGATTATCATGTCAATCTCATCATGTTACTTTAAATGAATATTGCTGGGTTTTAATGATGATACTTAATTGGGATTGAGAATGTTGTCAACCATTCTCAATGTTTAACAACCACCATAATAGTTAAATAAAATTTATTCCTTTGTAGTAGGGAAAAATTGGCTTTTCGCAAAAACCTTATAACCATAGAGCTTTTCCACCAGCCAAATATGCATGTAGTGATAGCCTTTATTCATCATTCTCTATGGTGTGAATTTGCCAGTACATTCAATGTACTGACCCTTTGTGGCTGCAACGTCTCATGTTGCAGGAATCTTACGACGAGTAAGTGATACGTTAGGGTTACTATTTCTACACTCAACTTTGCCGTTGGTGTTGATGGGAATCCACAACCTTGTTACTTCCGCTATTTGGATTGAGGTAATAGTACTTACGTTGCTTTATACATGTGATTTACCTCTGTTATAAATCCTCGAGTACTGTGTGTGTCAGCATACCGATCCAGGGATGACACTTAAGCACAGAGACTTGATCCATTCGAGTCAGCTCCCTACAATATTATTGCAATTCCTACAAACATATGTTCCCCGCTCATAATGATTTTCAGTGGCATCACGAATGAATTCAACAATATAACCATCACACAAAGCATTCTTTTCATGATACATAAGCATATGAATTTTATTACTCTCCACATAAGAAAATTTATTGTCATCAATAGTAGTGGGAGAAAACTCAACAAAATAACTATCATGAGAGTGAAAATTAAAATCATGATGAAAAGTTTCATGGTTATCATTATTCTTTATAGTTCACATGTCATCACCATAATCATCATAGATAGCAACTTTGTTATCATAGTCAATTGAAGCCTCATTCAAAATGGTGGATTCATCAATAAATAAAGTCATGACCTCTCCAAATCCACTTTCATCATTATAATCATCATAAATAGGAGGCATGCAATCATTATAACAAATTTGCACATCAAACTTGGGGGACTAAAAATATCATCTTGTGGCACCCCGGCTCAGAGAAACCGGAACGCCACGTATTCCAGCCTAGAGATCGAGGAGAAGTCTCTGGAATATGGCACTGCTTGACATAGAACAAATTAGCTCTTATTACAAGAATAATAATACAAGGGTCTGATGTTACAAAGAAGCACATCAGCACAGTGACACTACGCCTGCAATACTACACTTGCTCTATGCTAGCAGCAAAACAAATCGTAGCAGCGGAATACTTCTAGCAGTGGAACAACGACGAAGGTGGTGAACTCCACTCTGCAGGGACTGTGGCTGGGACACGATCTAGCTCGCACGCACGGCAACCATCGACAAGCAATCAAGCAATCATGGCATCACCTACAATCTGGCATGACACGCCAGGTCAGTACATTGAATTTACTTGCAAGCTCACAACAACACATAAAAATCAAGGCTAGACAATAACATAGCATGTAACAGGTTAATTAATTAACAACTACCATGCTGAAACAACTACTAAGCATGGTATGAAACTGATACAATACTAATAAATCACCATCTCAGATCTCCATAACCATATCTCTCTTGGCTAACTGGCCAAGCAATATACCATCTCGATCACCTTGTGATCAAAACAAAACGGTGATAATTCCGGCGATCACTACCATGACCAACACTTGGTCTCAACCATGATCCTTCCGGCGATCACTACCATGACCAACACTTGGTCTCCAACATCATCATAACACCCTGCCAATCTGTACTGCTCAACATATCAACATATAAATGTATCACCTATAAGTCATTCCCTCCTGTAAGTGTTGATCGAATGGTGTGACCTAGTACAAACCCATGCCCATGACCGAGGACGCGGCTACCGATAGATTTCATTACACACTCTGTAGAGGTAGCGCGCCTTATCCACACCACGGAACCCATGGCCTCGCACTCCCATTCGGGTGGACCAATGGCATTCTAAAAAAACTGAACTACTGCCATGACACTCTCCCGGCTACTCCGACCCACTCCCAACTGAGCTAGTCCTGGGTGGCCCCGTGTCTGCCAAAGACACAACGACCACCGTCATGGCCAAAACGTCACTCACGGGGACCGTGCACATAACAACAACAACGGGCACACAAGGCTTATGTCCGTGTATCTGATCAGGTAGTGCGTTCCCATAACCTTCCCTAGTTGGAGGCACCGGCGAGAGGCTCGACAATAGATCACATTAGGGCCTTCCCATAAAGGCAAATGTGGTTACACTGGAAAAGCCTGGTTCGGTGGCACCTGACCAACTTAATTGTAACACCCACGATGCGGCTATATCACCCACGTGTCGGAGCACGACTTAGAGGCATAACCGCATAGTAGGCATGTCGCAAGAGCGGTAATCTTTACACATCCCATGTACTAAATAAGAAAGAGGTACAGAGTTGGCTTACAATCGCCACTTCACACAATACATAAATATAGCATTACATCATCCAGATACAATCAAGGTCCGACTACGGAACCAAAATAAAGACAACCCCAAATGCATAAGATCCCCGATCGCCCCAATTGGGCTCCACTACTAATCGTCTAGAAAGGAAATGTAGTAACGTCTTGAGTCCTCGTCGAACTCCCACTTGAGTTCAGTCGCATCCCCTGGAATGGTATCATCGGCACCTGCATCTGGTTTTGGAAGTAATCTGTGAGTCATGGGGACTTAGCAATCTCACACCCTCACGATCAAGACTATTTAAGCTTATGGGTAGGGAAAAGGTATGTGAGGTGGAGCTGCAGCAAGCACTAGCATATATGGTGGCTAACATACGCAAATGAGAGCGAGAAGAGAAGGCGAAGCATGGTTGAGAAGCTACAAAGATCAAGAAGTTATCATCGAACTGCTTACATTCAAGCATAACACGAGACCGTGTTCTCTTCCCGGACTCTGCCGAAAAAGACCATCACAGCTACACACGCTGTTGAACCATGTTAATTAAGTTCAGTGTCAGGTTTTCTACAACCGGATATTAACAAATTCCCATCTGCCCATAACCGTGGGCACGGCTTTCGAAAGTTCAAAACCCTGCAGGGGTGTCCCAACTTAGCCCATCACAAGCTCTCACGGTCAACGAAGGATATTCCTTCTCCCAAGACGACCCGATCAGACTCGGAATCCCGGTTACAAGACATATCAACAATGGTAAAACAAGAACAGCAAAGCCACCCGAATGTGCCAACAAATCCCGATAGGAGCTGCAAACATCTCGTTCTCAGGGCACACCGGATTGTCCAAGATTCCGGTAGGCCAACCCAGAGTTGCCCCTGGTGGCCACCGGCTGCTGACAGGTTGGACCAACACTCAGAGGAGCATTGGCCCAGGGGTTTAAAATAAAGATGACCCTTGAGTCCGCGAAACCCAAGGGAAAAAGGCTAGGTAGCAAAAGTTAAAACCAAGGTTGGGCCTGGCTCGAGGAGTTTTATTCAAGGTGAACTGTCAAGGTGTTCCCATTATGACCCAACCGCATAAGGAACGCAAAAATCAAGGAACATAACACCGATATGACAGAAACTAGGGCGGCAATAGTGGAACAAAACACCAGGCATAAGGCCGAGCCTTCCACCCTTTACCAATTATATTGGTGCATTAAAGTAAACAAGATATGATATCCAAACAATAACCATATTCCAACAAGGAACAAACTCCAATCTTCACATGCAACAAGCAACGGTATAAGAGGGGCTGAGCAAAGCGGTAACATAGCCAAACAACGGTTTGCTAGGGCAAGGTGGGTTAGAGGTTTGACATGGCAATATGGGAGGCATGATAAAGCATGTGGTAGGTATCGAGGCATATGCATAGCAATAGAGCGAGCAACTAGCATGCAAAGATAGAAGTGATTTCGAGGGTATGGTCATCTTGCCTGCAAAGTTCTCCGAGTTGACATAAGCTTGATCCTCGTAAGCATACTCAACGGGTTCCTTGATCACATACTAGTCTCCCGGCTCTAACCAAAGCAATAACACCAGCAAAGGGAACCACAATCAACCACGGTGCAATGCGCAAGCAACATGATGCAAAACATGGCATGATATGCGGGATGTAACATGCAATGCATATGCGTGCTTCGGAAGGGAAATATTGAACCAGGCCTCAACTTGGTGAACCAAGTGCGCTGCTGGAAAGATGAGTTGATTTCGATCGAAATCGATATAAAGATCACCGGAATCGGATGCACAGTTTGCAAATGGCAAGCAAAATAATAATGGCACTATTCTGCAATTAACAACATGATGCCATCTAAAATGCAACAAGAAAATAAGCTACTGCACTCCAACATAGCAACAAAGCACATAGTAGTGATCTACTCAAGATGCTTGACAAAAGACTAACACTGAGCTACGGCTAATTCACACAATAGCAGTGTCAAACAAGCATGGCAAAAGTGCAAAAATATCAGGTTCACAGACTTCGTGAAAATAAGAAGTCAGGATTTAACATCAGGAAGCAATGTTTAGAGCAAGATAACAACATGCTACAGGAACATATCATGGCAAAGCAAGGCATGTCATGAAACTAATCAAAGCATATAACAAAAGTCCCTTACTGACCATAAGCCAAAAGGGCACAGAAAACATGATGGCACCCATGTAAACATAGGAAGTTTCGTTAACAGATTCAGACTTAGCAGAAAACTGGACATGGCAAAAATAGAGTTATGTAGGCACGTTTGCGAGCTTGATGCACTCACCACAAGGCATTGCATGACAAACTAAGCATACACCCACAAAAAAGACATGATCAAGTAGCTAACCATGGCAAGAACCACCTCATAGCATGCAAGGATCAACTACAACAACCTTGGCAAAATTGAATAACATGTAAAAAATCTGCCAGGAACATTTTATAGCAAAAGTAGAGCAAGATAGAGTCATGCTATGGTACTCCATAATTGCAAACAAATACATGGATGGATAGAACATAACAGTATCTCAAAATCATCCTTACTGAACATGCTCCAAAGAGGCATGGATCACTCTGTAGCAACATGAATACATGGCATAAAAATAACCTCAGGGAAATGACTTAGAAGAATTCTAAGTCCCTGAAATCAGCAACATCAAGAGAGCTACTTTGCATGCTTGTGCTAGTCACCACATTGATCACAAAAATACATGGCAAAAATGACAAATGCTCAATAACTGATAAGAAACAGAAACTAATATTACATAGCACTCTTGCAACAGCATTTTAGGCATCAAGATGGACTCAAACAAACATGGTGCAATGGAATGAAATGGAGAGCACCTCCAGACGAACAATTTGATATCTCACGCACGCAAAACGGAGTTACAGATGATGAGATATGTGCGATGAACATGCCAAAAAAAATATGCAGAAAAAACGACTTAGGCAAAATCGACCGAGGGTTTGCCCGATCCAGATCTGGTGCGGTTCCCGAGGTTGGCCGGGGTCTCGCCGAAGTTGGATCTCGCGGTGGCCGGAGCGAGTGGAGGTCGCCGGAGGCTCGCCGGAGACGGGGGAGACGGCCGGAGTGGACGAGGTGGCCGGATCCGGCGAGGGGCGCGACCTTGGGCAGCGGAGGCGGC